>NW_006206856.1:2020718-2022649 GCF_000334495.1 Tupaia belangeri chinensis
CATCTAGTCCCCTGATGCCCAAAGATACTCATCCTAGTGCAGTGAAGAGTATACCGAGGCCCAGCCGCAGTGCAAACAACAGAGAACCTCTCGGTAAAACTGAAGCCATATGGGAAGGCCCAGGGTTTAGATCTTGGGTTGCCCTCAACACTCCAGGCACGTCCATGATCCTGGACTGCTGCAAGGTAATACGGGAGACTGCAGCATGACAAGACCCAGTTAGGCGTCCCTGTCTGACTCTCTCTCTCCTTGTCTCTCTCATGAAAGAAACAAATAAGCTTAAGGGAGGTACTATATAAGGCTGCACGGTTTCTACCTAACCAGGGTGAGGGTATACTCTGGAATTAAACCCCAAATTGTTCATTATGCCAACCTTCAAGAGTTGACAAACACTGTCTAAGACAATCTAGCTGAATGAGAGGGAAAATTAAATTGGAACACTTGGGGTCAGCAGGTGGCATGGTGCTTAAGGAACTGGATCCCACATGGTTGACTGCGAGGTTCTAGTCCCAGACCCAGTGGTCTGAAAAACATGCCAGGCATATGTACTTGTGTGCCCAAAATCCTGAGAGGAGAATGGAAGTGAAGGGACTGCAGTGTGTCCATCCCCCTGGGGGATGAGTTGTCACTTTCCTTCTCTCTCTCTCCAATGAGTACACACGGACTAGAGCAAACCTAAAAAGAATTAAAAATAAATAAAAAAAAGTGGGGGGCTGGCAGGTAGCATAATGGTTAAGGACGCTGGACTCCCACATTGCTGACTGTGGTTTAAGTTCTGGACTTGGCAGCTTGCTTTCTTGCTTTCCCTCTCTCTCTCTTTCTCACATACGCTGTCCCTCTTTGGTCAAAATTAAAATAAATAAATAAATAAAGTTAAATAAAATTTTAAAAAAGAAATTTAAAAAGTGGAATACTTGACAGCTGCCAAATCTCAAAGACAGAGATTCCAGGCCTGCATTTGAGCAGAAGGTTTAATGAAGTACTAGTCTTCTGGTCTTTCTGGCAACAAGTAGTTATTAAACATTCTTGGGACATATTCTCAAGTGGATATTTCCCTAGCACTGCAGCCAAAATAAAATGTCTTTCCAAAAAAGGGAAGGGGAGTGAGTGATAGAAAAAGGACAAGATGAGAAGCTAATTCTCCTTCCCCTTCACCATGGCAGACAAGAATGAGAACTGCAACTCACTGTTACATAATAGTAAAGCTGAACAAAAGGCCCAGCTACGTCAACAGTGACAGCTGCACAGCACGTATACCTGGGGCTGGACACTGCACTCAGCCCTACTAACACATAAACCACAGCCATTCCCGGAATTTCATTGCCTTTCCCATTACCCAAAGACAAAAAGCACAGGCTTCCCTAAGAATTTGGACAGGATGGTACCTTTACATTCAAATGTCCCCACTTAAAGACACTCCTGCCCTTTTTTTTTTTTAATTTGCCGGAAGGCATGTGTGCTCACAGAAGACAGATGGGAGAGGGAGGGTGAAGAAGTGCCCACCCCCCATGGAGGACTGTCCATCACAATCCATTCTCTTACATTTCTCCTTTTGAGATTTTGGACACATTTGGTGTTTCCTTTTATCTTTTATTTTTTAGGAGTTTTTTGTTTGTTTTTGCCTTAGGGCATATACACTCACTGGAGAGAGATGGACAGAGACAGTGAGAGGGAAGTGAGAAATCACCCCACAGGGGGACGGCCGCACCACAATCCTTTCTCTTCCATTCTCCTCTTGGGGTTTCGGGCATGCACATACACATACTCAGCGTGAGTTTCAAGCCACCGGGTCTGAGATTCGAACTGAGTTCAGTCATGTGGTAGTCCAGCGACATAAGCGCTATGCCATCTGCTGGCCCCATGTGGCATGTTTTTTAAGCCTCCAGGTCCAGGACTCAAACCACACAGTTGCCCATGTGGTATCTAGCTGG
>NW_006206856.1:2022680-2037892 GCF_000334495.1 Tupaia belangeri chinensis
ATTCCTGCTCTTAACAAAGTTCATTTCATTAAGCTGTTTTTGTACTAGCTTAGATATGAAATACTAGGCAAGCCTCTACTTACATTTTTACAGAATACTAGTATTAAACAAACTGGCCTTTACTCTTTCAAGAAATAAAATTGAAAAATTATAATGATATATTTTGAATTTGGGTAGGCTTCTAAAAAATATCACTCATTAGACCAACAGTTGCATAGTGGTTAAGGCACTGGACTCCCACATGGCTGACCACAGTTCCCAGACCTGATAGCTTGAAAAATCATGCCAGATGAGAATGCATATGTGCCCAAAGTCCCAGGAGCAGAGTGGAGGAGAAGGGATTGCAGTGTGGCCATCCCCTCACTGTCTCTCTCTTTCTCTCTCTCTTGTGAGCACACATGCCCTATGGCAAAACCTTAAAAATAAATAAATAAACTTTATTTTTAAAAAAGAAAAAAAAATACCACTCTCATAAAACGACAAAAAGGATCCATGCAGTTTAATAAATGCCTTTAATGTTGCTGTTATCTTTGATCAATAACTATGAAATACACTCCATTTCAAATTTCTGAATTAACTCAAACCAACATTAAGTGTGACATTTTAGTTTCTCTTCTGAATCTATTTTAGCAGTGAAAGCCTGCAAAATTATTTGCCAAAGAAAATTTTGTAAAACAAGAAAAAGAAAAAAAAAATTACTAAGAGAGTATTTAAATACCAAGTATACCAGAGTCATAAAGGCAGGACAGCACCTGAGAAAGATTCTAGATCAACAGCTCTGGAAACTAACTGGTGGAAGCAACAAGATAGCAACATAGTAAAAACAAGATGAACCTACAAATTGGATAAGGACTTACTGCTTTGTGCCTTGACAGACAAGAGAACTTACAAATTCTTACTGCATCTAGAAGTGTAGATAAAATTATAATAAACATCCTTTTTTAAATGCACAGCTGTGATTACAAAGCAGTAATAGAAATCCCCAAGGACCAAGAATGAAAAGCAGACTGAAAACACAGACCAATACTCTTGAGAGCTGACACAGCAGTAGTTCTGGGAGAAGGGGAGGGTACCAATCTCAGAGAAAAAAAAAAACAAAAGCTAAGAGACAAAGCCTCGGGAACTGGGAAGATAAAAAGGAGACTGCAACCTCTACATTTAGCCAAGACCTTGAAGAGCTATACTCATAAAACAGTGGGCTAGTGGTGGGGGGCGGGGGTATCAGCCCACCAACACGGAGGATAACATAGAAGCTTGTCGGGACCAGCAGATGGGGTAATGGTTACGTTACTGAACTCCCATGTAATCGACCGTGGTTTGAGTCCCGGATCCAGTGGCTTAAATTCATGCTGGGCACATGTGCGTGCGTGCCCACTATCCTGAGAGGAAAATGGAGGACAAGGGACTGCAGCCTGGCCATCCCCCCTGGAGAGTGATTTCTCACTTTCTGTCTCTCTGTTTCTCTCTTTCCAGCGAGTACACACACCCTATAGTAAAAATCTCTCTTAAAAAAGAAAAAGAAGGTTGTGTCAAACCAGGATAGAGAAGGAGGGCGGGAAGTATCCAGTGGGAGTCTATAACCAACATCCGCCCTTGAATTGGGCAGGTTGAAATATAGACTTGCCTACATGGTCCAAGAAATTAACCAAAACCAAAGTGTTCTTAGCTAAGTGATACACCTTGGTTGTCCAGAAGCAAATGGAAAACATCTCTAGGACATACCGCAATGCAGGCCACATAAAATTCCTACAGATAAAGCCTTGCTAAATGCTAAAGATGAGCTCACAATGCAAAAATATAAACACATAAGGGACTAACCAAACAGAAGAAAAGTCAACAGGGTTAGACTCCTAAAATCTACAGATGGTAGAATTACCAGGAAAAGAGAGATTATCAATACATCACTATCTCAAAAGATGTAGAAAGGCTTTGATAAAATTCAGAATACATTCATGATCACAAAAGCAAGCACACTCTTAGCAAACTACAGGAAGACTTCTTTAACCAGAGAGGGAGTCTACCAGAAACAACCACTGCACTTAGTATGAAAGAAACACTGGGGCATACTCTTTACATTCAGGAAAACACGAGGTTGCATACTATCAGTGTTTCTACTAACACCAAATTAGAGATTTTAACCAACAAGAAAAGGGTGGGGGAGATGACATAAAGACTGAACATTATTAGCAGTTTAGGATTATATTATTTCAACCTAGAAATCTACAGGCAAACCATTAGAAATACAGCGAGCTCAGTAAGGGAGTAAAATGAAAGATCAGGGGCTGGCAGGTGGTGTGGTGGTTAAGGGCACTGGACTCCCACATGGACAACTGTGGTTTGAGTCCTGGACCTGATGGGCTTGCTTTCTCACATTCTCGCTCTCTCTCTCTCTCTGGTCAAATTTAAAATAAATAAAGTTAAATAGAATAATTATTTTTTAAAAAAGGAAAGATCAATGTGGAAAAATCACTTTATATATGCAATGAGCACTCATTAAGAAAATATGAATTTGTTGTATTGCCAGAGGGCATGTGTACTTGAGAGAAAGAAAAAGTACCCCCAATGGGACATAATCATACCACAATCCCACAATCCCTTTCCTCCATTTCTTCTTCCTATCAGGATTTTGGGCACACATGCAACACACGCTTAGCATGTGTTTTCATGATACCAGGCCTGGAACGTGAACCATGGTTAGTCTTATGAAACCCAGCCCCCTTAACCACTGCACTATGGGGTCAGCCCAAGAAAGTGTAATATCAAAAAATGCTATTTAAAGCGGGCTCCATAGTGCAGTAACTAAGTGCTGTACCAAAGTCAGATCCCACGTTGTTAATGAGGGTTCAAGTCCTGGGCCCTGAAGCTTGAAAAACACACCAAGTATGGGATAGGGAATTTGGAGGAAGAACTGTGACATAACCAGGTCCCATGGTGGGGGTGTTCGGGGTGTGCTTTTTCTTTCTTTCATGTGTGTGCATGCTCATGTGGGTGTGTGCACTCCAGCATTAAAATATATATATTATTTACAATAGCAATAATAACTACGTGGTATGTTTCAGATGCCCAATTCTGGCAACACATGCAGTCTTCCCAAATCAACTGAGGACTAGCAATTAGGCCAAGGGGTATACAGGCATGAAAGGCCTCTTTGTTCTAATCTCAGCTTCAGAAACTGACTTCAGGAGTCACACACAGTACTCTCCACTGTCACCAACAAAATGGGAAGAAATAAGGTTTCCCTCATTTGGAGTTAAAGAAAGAAATGAAACACACAATCTTCAAATGAAAAGCTGTTTATTAACAGGGTTCTTTGATATATATACATGCTCCTGCAAAGCTGTGATTGCCCTCTTTTAACTCTTTTTTCTTCCACTAGATCACACTTGAGTTGGCTTCTTCAAAAGGCTACATCTAGGTTAGCAAAAAACGAATGTCTATGCTTTGCTGAATCCTAGTAGAACCAATTAGCCTTCTTCAGAGGGCTAAAGGAAAGGGGAGACTCCAAGAGCCCCTCTTAGAACCCTTACCCCATCTCTCCATTCTTAATTCCTCACTCTGTCTCTACACATGATTATGCATGCTTATTTCAAGTCATATCTTCAGTTAAATCAATTGAGGACCCCAAACCCAATGCATTCTCCTAACTGTGGCCCACAATGAAGCATCCTTGTTTCCCTGTGTGAAGCACAAACTGCTTCATTGCTTTGTGAAGGTAATCCTAAGCCACCCAATGCATTCTCCTAACTGTGGCCCACAATGAAGCATGCTTGTTTCCCTGTGTGAAGCACAGACAAACTGCTTCATTGCTTTGTGAAGGTAATCCTAGCCTGTGGAATTCTCGAGGCCTTACCAGGCCCTTGAACACTTCAGAAGGTTTCTACCTGTACACGCCATTAACACTGGCATAAAGATGCTACTGGGCCACCACAGCAGCACAGTGGTAAAGCAACACTCTGCAATGCTGGGCCCTCACAGGAAGGTCCTAGGCTCATATCCCGAGCCCTCCCTGTACACACCAGGCATGCACATGCCTGTGATCTGGGCTGGCTGAGGCCGGGGGTGGATTATGGCATGAGGCTCCTGATAAGGGGACTTCTCTCTTGCTATTTTTTTTTTTTTTTTTTTTGCTATAGGGTGCATGCGCTTGCCAGACAGACAGAGACAGACAGAGAGACAGAAAGTGAGAAATCACCCCCCAGGGGGGATGGCCACACCGCAGTCCCTTCTCCTCCATTCTCCTCTCAAGATCTTGGGCACGCATGCACATGTGCCCGGCGTGAGTTTTAAGTCACCGGGTCTGGGACGTGAACCACGGTCAACTACGTGGGAGTCCAGCGACATAGCCATTACACTAACTGCTGGTCCCCTCTTGCTATAAATTTTTAAAAAAGCTATAGCCAGCAGACTCAAAATCCTGAAAAGCCCATCAGTAACTAAATCAATTATTTAATTTTGCTAATGTTAACCTAAGGTTGTCCTCTGTGCTGCCTTCTAAACTATAGGAAGTGATAGATTTTTAAGGAAGATTTAGAAATAACTGTAGCATGTCTAGAGAATTATTTGAGAGAAATTCCAGTGAAAGGAAAAGGATCATGATCTATGGAGGACAAACTGACACTCTGTCACCTAAGAACTAGATCTCAGACATCTGGGACTTTTCTAGCATCAGGGAGTATCAACACTTTCATAATCTGCAGACTTAGCCATTGGTTAAAACCCACTAAATGGGTCCAGCTCCACAAGATAGTAGTAATACACTGCTCAAGGGAAGCCAAATCATATACGACAACCTCAGTTCAAATCCACAGCCTGGTCAACCTGAAAGGCATTAGGCACATACGTGAGTGTTCAGGATTTGACCAGCTGAAGGATCAGATAAAGGGGACTGCATGGCGACCAAACCTGGGGGAAGGTGCTCCTCTCTCTCTCACTCTCACGCATGCACACACTCTATCATGAAAAAATAATACGAAAAAACGCTCGCTAAATGTACTACAAAATGCTTACATACAGAAAAAAGACAGACTGAGGAAAAAGAGCCAGTCCCATAGCATAGTGACTAGGGGAGCCAGATCCCACATGGATAACCACAGTTTAAGTCCCGACCTCAGTGGCTTAAAAAACAAGCCAGGTGCATGTATGTGCACACCCCAAATCCCAACAAGATGGGGAAATAAAGGAGAGCAGTGTGACCACACCCCACGAGGCAATAATTTACCCCTCACTGTCTGTCTCCGGCAATTTAAAAAAAAAAAACGGAAAGAAAAAGAAACCCTTCTCAACAAAATGATAAAGCAAATGTGATGTAGCACTATTCTGAATGCTAACCCAAACAACTTCTGATAAACTCTTTGTGGGAAAAACCATGACACAGAAACCAAAAGGTTCAGGCCAGCAGATGGCATGGATGTTAAGGTAGCTGGATCCCATATGGTCAGCTGTATGCTTCAAGTCCCAGATCTGGCTAGAGCCAGGCACACTCTGGGTGCATATGCATGTGTGCCCAAAAACCCAAGATGAGACTAGAGGAGAAGGTATTACAGCATGGCCACCCCCCTGCTGGGGGGATTCCTCACTTTCTCCATCTCTCTCTCTGTCTCTGTCTCTCTCTCTCTCTCTGGCAAGTGCATACACCCTATAGCAAAAAATCAAACCAGATGAAAGAAACCAAAAGGTTCTTTTACCAAAATGTACATTCTCTACACACTGACATTAAGAGATTCTGAGGTCTTAGACTGGACTGTCCTATGAAGTTTCAGAGAAAAAGTAGAAGGGATGAATGAGAACCAATACTTGGAAAACTCTTAAACCAGGGAAACCAAAGCCTTTACTTAAGGATACAACCTCTAGAGTACTAGTCAAAACAAATAAACAAAAAACACTGACTAATAAGAGAGGTTAAAGAAAGGTGGAAGATGATGGCTGCACACAGATGTCCTAACACATTCTGGGGCCCAAGAAATCTGAACAACCTCAGGTCTTCTTACTAATAATGAGTTTATGTCCTTTGGGTCAGAAATTGACCCAGCCTAGTCTAAGTCTAAATGAACAAAACAGCTCACTATTGTGGAAGATTTGGTGGTCTCCAGAATGTCGACTTCTAAAGAGCCACACTCCGAAAGATTCTGTACAGTTCAACAAAGACTTATTAAACTGCCCTCTGTGGGGCAGACACAAATATACATAGCTCAGGTTAGGAAAGGGGAAAAGCACTGAGAGAAGGCAAAGTGAGTTTTGAGGCGAGACCTGGACAGTTAGGTAAGGTCAGGGAGCAGGAGGAGGTAGGGGCTGACTAAACTGGAGGAGAGCTCAGTTGCAGTGCATTTCATGGACAACGGTACGGAGACAACAGGAAAGGGCAGAATGTGTTTAAGAAGATCCAAGAAGGTAGTATGGCTGAAGCATAAAGCAGGAAACATGGGAGGAGACAGAAAACGAGCCTGTAGAAGTAACAGGTCCAAGATCATGGAAACTCTGGATACCTATTGATGAGGCTGGGACGTTTCGTTTTTGTTTTTAAAGTTTATTTACTTCTTTCATGAGAGAGAAAGACAGAAAGACAGAAAGGCAAGCGAGCACCTTTGGCAGGGTCCCACACAGCAGTCTCCTCACCACACACGCCTTCCTGGAGGGTCATGGGCAGGGTCGTGGGCAGGGCCATGGGCAGTACCTGGAGGACCAAACCTGCCATCTCCCATGTGGGTCTGGCATCACTGGAACAGCACGGGGCTGCGGTGAACTGAGCAGGCCCAGGAGACGGGACTTCATTCTCCGAGGAAGAACACAACGCCATGGTCAGATCTACCTTTCATAAAGATCACTCTATAACAGAGAATGTCGGCTAAAAGCACGTGTGCGTCCAGTTTCAAAGTGAAAACAAATCCCAGCTCGGTGTGCTGTGTGACCTTGGGCAAGTTACTAATCTCTCTGGACCAGTGCTCTAACTTATAAAATGAAGATATCCCTTACTTTCAAAGCTGAAGAAGAGCAAGTGGTGAATGAATATACATATAAATTGTACTATGAAGATACACAGCTCAGTACCTGGCACAAGTATTCAAAACAGCCTGGAAGAAAATTTGCTGGAAGAAATGTGGACAATGGACTAGGAGAGAATAGAAGCTGGAAGGCCAGTTAAAAAGCCAGAGTGGTTAAGGCAACTGGAACCCACAAGGCCAGTTATATAGTTAGAGTCCCGGACCAGGTAGCTTAAGCAACGTGCCGGGCACACGTGCGTGTGCCCAAAAACCCAAGAGAAGAATGTAGAAGGGTTGTGGCGTCCACCCCCCCAGGGGGTGCTTTTTCATTTTCCCTCCCCCTCTCCCTCTCTGCTAAGCTCAGGTGTCCTATAGCAAAACTAAAACCAAAACAAAATGGTAAAAAAGAAAAAAGCCATAAGAAAGGCCAGATTTGAGAACTACTCGGAAGGTATAAAATAACCAACCAAACAGAAACAAACAAACAAACAAACAAACTAAGACCAGCAGAGTTACTGTTCTTCAGGCCTCAATGAAAGGGTAAAAGACACATGAGGTTTCTTTCCCACATATCTGCAACCAGGGCCCAGTGCTGCTGCTGCTGCCACCTCTTCCACGCAGCAGCCCAGGCTGGAAACCAGACACTGCCTGTAACTGTTACTGTGAGCACTGCTGAAGGGGCTGTGGGGGACCACAGGATAGCACCACTAACTGAAGCAAACTACCTAGCTCCTTTTTGTTTTTCTTTTTTTAAGAATTATTTAACTTTATTTATTTATTCATTTATTTTTAAATGGACCAGAGAGAAACAGAGCGATAGAGAGAGGGAAAGTGAGAAAGCAAGTCACCAGGTCTGGGATTCAAACTGCGGTCAGCCACGTGGGAGTCCAGCGCCCTTAACCACCATGCCACCTGCTGGCCCCACCCAGCTCCTCTTAACCCACACAGTAGAGCAATGACACCTATACCTCAGGTGCTGCGAGGGGTCAGCACATGACCCAGCGACATGAGCACTTGACAACTTAGCACAGTACAGACCAGCCTGACGCGGGTGAAATATGCTTCCCGGCATCTCATGAGAGTACTGTGCAGCCTCCCAGTGGCTCCAGCCCATCCGGACAGTCCTGCGGCTGAGACTGCCCAGGACACGGCAGTACACTGGCTCTCACGGAGGCAACCAATGCTCCACTTAGGGAGAGCTCGTCTTCACCTCCAATGTGTGTAACATCTTCCCCCATAGTATGTGCTATCTTGTTCCTGAACAATCTGATTTCAGAGAACTTTTCTCTGGAGTGGCAGGGGGGGGAGAGGTTTACCCAAAAGTTCAGTAAAAAAATTGGCCTGAAGCCCAGAAAGCAGGCATTTCTCCCAGACAAAGCTGGATACACCAACTGTACGAACAACAAGTGAATAAAACAGGAGGGAAGGGAAGGGAAGAACCCGAAGACAGAATATTACCCACACAGAAAAGCCTACCCAGTAGTTTTTCTGAAGAGAACCAGGCAGGATCTAAAATTTATCAGTTTGGATTAGAAGCAATCAGGAAGGCAAAGAGTTACCAAGTATCTGAAACCAAAGGTACTAACTTTTAGATATCTGAGACATAAATATTCGCCATGTTAAGGTGGAAGAAAGATTTATGGAAGCAGAAGAGCCAAATACTCTGCCTCATTAAGATTCAAGACTCCTGAGAAAGGATGCCAGAGAGAGATGACCTAGGGAAGAATACCAGTGGAGATAAAATTTAAACACATTTAATGTGCAAAAGTAACAGTTTCTACTTCAATAGGCTATTTTGTTGACACTGCTACTGTTACATAGTTGTCTCTTAGGGATTGTTTTCATTGATACTTCACAAGGCTCTCTGCTATCTCGCTTATTGAATAATAAGGAAAGTGAACCTTCCAGGGAGAAAAACTTGTCCAAATGCCTTGGATAGGAAATTGATATTTTTTTGGGACCAGCAGCTGGCATAATGGTTACATTGCTGAACTCCCACATAGTTGATCGTGGTTCAAGTCCTGGACACAGCGGCTTAAACTCACGCCAGGCGCGTGTGCATGTGTGCCCAAGATCCCGAGAAAAAGGAGGAGAAGGGATTGCAACATGGCCAAACCCTCTGGGGGGGTGATTTCTCTCTGTCTCTCTTTCCTGTGCACACGTGCACATTCACACACGTGCATAATTCTAAGGCTCACTCTGTGCAGTGGTAATGGGCTGCTCAAGAAAAGCCAGGTCCCACATGGCAACTACCGTTTGAATCCCTGGCCTAGTCCTGCCAGGCATGAGCATGGATGCCCAAATTCCAACAGGCTGGAGATCAGAGAAAGGGGATCATGGTGTGACCAGAGCCTCTGGAGGGTGCTTGCCTCTCTCATAAGTGCACAGACACGCTACCATGAATCAAGGAAAAGGAAGAAAATAATTTCAAAAGAGATAATATTCAGAAGTCAAACCCCACATGTGGTTTGGATCAGTTCAAAATTTTATGAAGATTCCAGCTGATAGTCTCTGTATATTCATCCTCTTCTTTATCATTTCCACCAAGTGTTTGTAAGTTAGTAATTCTCTATAGCCTTCAATTCTTTTTTGATTTTTTTCCCCTGGGGCCAGCAGGTGGAGTGGTGGCTAAGGGTGCTGACTCCCACATGGCCAACCACAGTTCAAGTCCTAGAACTAGCAGCTTGCTTTCTCACTTTCCTTCTCTCTCTCTCTGTACCTCTCTGGTCAAATTGAAATAAATAGGGACTAGCAGTTAGCGTAATGGCCATGTCACTGGACTCCCATGTAGTCAACTGTGGTTTGAGTCCTGGACCCGGTGGCTTAAAACTCACGTCGGGCACATGTGCGTGCGTGCCCAAGTTCCCGAGAGGAGAATGGAGGAGAAGGGATTGCAGCATGGCCATCCCCCCCGGGGGGGTGATTTCTCACTTTCTCTCTTTGTCTATCTGGTGAGCTCACGCACCCTATAGTAAAACCTTTCCAAAAAAAAAAAAAAAATTGAAATAAATAAAGTTGAATAAAATAATTCTTTAAAAAAATTTTTTCCCCTTATAGGATACTAACCAACCTATTACTGTTCACTCATCTAGCCACCTAAATAATTTGTCAGTGATTAAGAATTATTTTTGGGACCAGGAGATGGTGTAATGGTTATGTTGCTGGACTCTCACATGGCCGACCCTGGATCCAGTCCGACCTGGTGATTTGAAACTCATACTGGGCACATGTGCATATGTACCCAAAATCCTGAGGGGAGAACAGAGGAAAAGGGATTGTGATGGCCATCTCCCTTCCTCTTTCTCACTTTCTATCTCTCCAGCAAGTCAACATGCCCTATAGCAAAAATCTCTCTAAAAATAACAATAATAATAAGAAAGAAAGAATTTGGGGGGGGGACAGCAAATGACATAGTGGTTAGGGTGCTGAACTCCCATATGGCTGACTGTGGTTCGAGTCTCGGACATGGCAGCTTGAAAATCATGCTGAGCACATGTACATGTGTGCCTAAAATCCCAAGAAGAAAAGGGAGGAGAAGAGATTGTGGTATGACCATCCCCCCTGGGGGGAAGGGGTGATTCCTCACTTTCTTTCTCTTTGAATCTGTCTCTCTCCTTTCTGACAAGTATACATACCCTATGACAAAAACCTAAAATAATCATATAAAATATACTTTTTTTCCAGTCAGAAGTACTGATAGTGACTGAAGGAATCAGTATTCACAATAGAGATTATTTAAGCCAATGTTACCTTTACCTATATAAAGTATAGGTAAAAATGCCTTATTTCACTTTTTTAAAAAAGTATTATTTGCCAGAGGGCACATGTGGAAAGTGGTCAATCTGAGTAAACATGGTGACCTTTAGACACATGTAAAAAAGCAGTTTTGTGAGTTGTCATTTATACAGTGATTATAATAATTTACATGCGCTTTTGTCCGGAACCGCCATCTTACAGTAATTAACCAAAATGACGAACACAAAGGGAAAATATGTTCTCTAGGCCTTTTAGAAAACACGGAGGGAACCTGCAGTTAGCGTAATGGCTATGTCGCTGGACTCCCACACAGTCAACAGCGGTTCGCGTTCCAGACCTGGTGGCTTAAAACTCACGCTGGGCGCGTATACGTGTGTGCCCAAGATCCCGAGAGGAGAATGGAGGAGAAGGGATTGAAGCGTGACCATCCCCCCTGGGGGGTGATTTCTCGCTTTCTGTCTCTATGTCTTTCTGGCAAACACACACACTGTATAGCAAAAACCTCTCTCTCTCTCAAAAAAAAAAAAAAAAAAGGAACATGTGCCCTCTAGCAAATTTTTAAAATATTCTTATTAGTTAGAGACACGCAGTGACTATGTCTGGGATCTGCTTCAAAATATGCTAACAATAACACTGAAATACAGGAACACACTGAAAACAAATTGGGATAGTATTAATAATCATTCAAATTGGGTATAGGCACACAGTTTATTAAACTCTTTGTTGTGTATGTTTGAAATTTTCCACAATAAAAAGTTCACTCAATTCATGTGTAGCTTTCTTACAAGTAAGGACAGTGGAGGGAGGAGTTAGAACAAGGGAGACCAAACATTAAGAAAAAAACCATCTTTGGTCCAGGCAATAAGGAACAGACGTCAGAGAGATTGCTAGGAAAAACGCAGGACCAGAAGCCAGACAACGAATGGTTCAGGGACCAGGGAAAGCAGTAAAACTGCCCTTCAGACAAATGAGGCAGACGGTAAGGCGAAGGCTGGTGTGGCATGAGAGGTGCAGAACTAAGCAAGTCACTGGTTCTACCTCTCAGAAGGTGGACACAAGAGGAGGGAAGGGAGGTTAGGAAGGAAGGAGTCCAGTAAGATGTGAAGGAGGAGGTCACTGACAAATCAGGGTTAAAGAAGAAACTAACAGATAGAACCTAATTGGAAGGGTTGGCTTAGGGGAAAAAATGAAGACCATCTCTTCTGGGAGGATGAACAAAGAAAAAGTAAAGTTCTGAAACTAGAATGCATGAAGGGCCCTGCAATGTAACAGTTAAGGGTGGTGGGGGAGTCAACAGGTGGCACGGTGGTTGGGGTACTGGACTCCCACACGGCAGAGTGTAGTTCGAGTCCTGGACCTTGTGGCTTACCTGCTTGCTTGCCTGTCTGCTTGCTTGCTCTTTAAAAAAGATTTTTTAAAGATTAATTTTATTTATTCATTCAATTATTTTAATTTGACCAGACATAGAGGGAGAGAGAGGCGGAAACTGAGAAAGCAAGCTGCCAGGTCCAGGACTCGAACCATTGTCTGCCATGTGGGAGTCTAGCGCCTCAACCACCATACCACCTCCCAGTCCCGCGGCTTGCTTTCTTACTTTCTCTCTCGCTGGTGAGTGTGCCCTACAACAAATTAAAAAAATAATAATAAATAAACTTAAATGAGTCTTAGGAAAAAAATAAAGTTAAGGAGAAGACTAACACTCAGCCCTCTGACCCGAATCCCACCTGTGTGATATGGAACAAAGGTTCCAGTTTCCTCATTGGTAAATTAGTCTGGTACCCTAACCCTAAAAAAATGAAAAAATTAAATTAAAAATAAATAAATAAAATTGGGACCAACAGATGGCATCATAGTTACACCATTGGATTTTCACTCAGTCAACTGCAGTTCGAGTCTCAGACCTGGTGGCTTAAAACTCCTGCCAGCCGCATAGGTGTGCGTGCCCAAAATCCCAAAAGAAGAATAGAGGAGAAGAAACTATGGTGTGGCCATCCTCTGGAGGGGGGAGTGATTTATCATTTTCTGTCTTTTTCTGTCTCTCTGGTGAGCGCACACACCCTACAGCAAAACTCTAAAAATAAATAAATAAAGAGGCCAGCAGGTAGCGTGGTGATTGAGGGTGCTAGACTCCCACATGGCTGACTGCTGCCTGAGTCTCGAACATAGCAGCTTTCTTTCTCTCTGTCAATCTGTCCCTCTCTGGTCGAATCATAAATAAACAAACAAACAAATAAATATATAAAGTTAAATAATACCATTAATTAATTAATTATCATAGGCAAAGTTAATCCCCTTTAATGGTCAAATGACTCTCATAAATAAACAAAAATATATATAAAACAAGCAAAAATAATTAGCAAAGGACATGAAAGGGGAAGAACACACACACAGGGCCAATCCTGTATGGCAGCAGTTAAAACAAAGTGCTTTGGGAGCAAGATCCTACAAGGCCACACTGCAGCTTGAATCCCAGCCCGTGACATGAAAATCATGCCTGGCACATGTACACACCCCAAATGAAGGAACAGAGAAGTGAAGGAAAACAGATTGGGGCCTGATCATGCTCTGTTGGGTGGCTGGTTCTTTTCTCCCTCACATTCTCCCTCCCCTGAGGTCACACATCTTTTCGCAAAACACAACAAAAGAAAATACACAATAAACACATGAAAAAATGCTCATCCTCCTAGATAAAGAAATGTAAATTAAAGTTAATAATCTATGCTTCAAATTGACAAAGATTTAAAATATTCATAATATTTGGTGCTAGAAGAGAACAGAATTGGTATAGTCTGTTAAAAAGTAATTTGGTAATATCTAACAAAATTTTAAACATGTACAACCTTTGACACAGAAATTCCCCTACAGCTTTTTCCCACTATTCAAGATGGCAGGTGAAAAAGCTGCAAAGCAAAGTACTAAGGAGAAGAAACCTGAAGCCAAGAAGGCTGATGCCAGCAGCAAGGTTAAGAAGGGTGACCCCCCCAAGGCTAAAGAGCCCAAGAAGGGGAAGCCCCATTGCAGACGAAACCTCGTCCTAGTCCGGGGCATCGGCAGATACTCCTGGTCTGCCATGTATTTCAGGAAGGCCATGTACAAGAGGAAATACTTGGTCACTAAATCCAGGATCAAAAAAAAAAAGAGGAGGAGAAGGTTCTTGAGACTGTCACAAAATCAGTTGGTGGAGACGAGAATGGTGGTACCCGGGTGGTTAAACTGCGCAAAATGCCTAGGTATCATCCTACTGAAGATGTGCCTTGAAAGCTGTTGAGCCACAGCAAAAAAACCCATCAGTCAGCAAGTGAGAAAGCTGCAAGCCAGCATCGCTCCTGGGACCATTCTGATCATCCTCACTGGAGGCCACAGAGGCAAGAGAGTGGTTTTCCCGAAGCAGCTGAGCAGTGGCTTGCTACTTGTAACTGGACTGCTGGTTCTCAAACGAGTTCCACTGTGTAGACACACCAGAAATTTGTTATTGCCACCTCCATGAAAATTGATATTAGCAAAGTAAAAAATCCCAAAGCACCTTACCGATGCTTACTTCAAGAAAAACTACGGAAGCCCAGACACTAGGAAGGTGAGATCTTCGACACAAAGAAGGAGAAATACGAGATTTCAGAGCAGCACAAGATTGATGAGAAAGCTGGGGACTCGCACATTTTACCAAAAATCAAAGCTGTTCCTCAGCTCTAGGGCTACCTGCAATCCATGTTTGCCCTTACAAATGGAGTTTATCCTCACAAATCAGTGTACTAAATTTTTTGCGAAGCACCTAATTAAATAATTGATCATAAAAAAAGAAAAAAAAAAAGAAATTCCACTACAAAATTTATCTTAGAATGTATACCAAGTATAAAAACACATACAAAGAAGTATACAAGTGGACCAGCAGTTAGCGTAATGGCTATGTCGCTGGACTTCCATGTAGTCAACCGCGGTTAGCGTCCTGGACCCAGTGGCTTAAAACTCACGCCGGGCGCATGTGCGTGCATGCCCAAGATCCCAAGAGGAGAATGGAGGAGAAGGGATTGCGGCATGGTCATCTCCCCTAGGGGTTGATTTCTCGCTTTCTGTCTCTCTCTATCTGGTGAGCGCACGCACCCTATAGCAAAAACCTCTCCAAAAAAAAGGAAAGAAAGAAAAATTGATACAAATAGACAATGTATTATTATTATATAACTATTAAACATAACAGATTTGTACATCCTAAACATGGAAAAATGCCTAAGATAAATGCATTACATTAAAAAAAAAGTGAGTACAGAAAAATAGTCCATTATGATTCCATTTCTGTATAAAGAACTCACTATATCTCATATACGACATACATGTGTTAGCATGTACAATGGAAAAAAAATGAGTAAACAGACCAAATTCTTAAAGGTGGTTAAGACTGAAATAGAGGAGGCTGGCAGGTGGTTGAGGGTACTGGACTCCTACATGGTCAATTGTGGTTCAAGTCCTGGACCTGAAGGCTTGGCT
>NW_006206856.1:2037931-2046098 GCF_000334495.1 Tupaia belangeri chinensis
AATGAAAAAAAAAAAAAAAAAGGATTTTAATAAAGCTAAATAAAAATTATTAAAAAAAAATGACTGAGATAGGGAATTATGGGTTCCTTTTCCTACATAAACATGCCTGCATTTCACTGTGCTTATATACAACCAAGCTAAGAACTTTCCAAAAGTAACAGACTGAATGATGAAAGTCTGCAGACAGAAACGAAGGGGAAAATATTAGAGAGCATAAGCCCTAAAGTGAGATCACAGGCCCGGGGCCTGAGAAGAAGGCGAGTTTTGGGAAATATGTAAGCAGTTGTTGTGGGGAAAGGGACCTTCAGGAGGCAGCACAGGAGCATCCTGGGGTAGAGAGAGCTCCACTCAAGTAAGGTAGTGGGAATTGCTGGCACCCAAGACAGCACACGGTCCTAACTCCCCAGAAACAGTGGCCACAGGCAGCCTAGGGGCAGTGAAAGCAGTCAGAGAAGAGAATTCAGGGATCATAAACGGCAATAGTGGACAGGGAAGAGTCAAGAAAGCAAAGGGTTCTAAGACCTGGGGGAGGCGGCACTCAGACACTCTGAACCACAGTCAGCAGCATCCCAGCTAGGGTGGGAGGTGAGCGAAACACAGAGAGAAAGATGGAGATGGGAGATAGAGGACAGCAGGACCTGGAAGGCACTCTCAGAACAGGGTATAAGCTCAAGCCAGAGTACAACCAAAGGATTTGTTCCCAAACCTCCACTCTTCTTCCAGTTCCTATACAACACTGCGTAAGGAGAAAGACACCTAATTGTGTCATGGGCCTGAACTGCAAAGCCAACTCTGCAGCTCTGGGTTTGCCTCTTGACTACCAGGCAATGTGTGAGAAGACTGGATGGAGCTCCTTCTAGGTTCTTCCACCACCCAGCTCTTCCAGAGCTACCAGCTGCTGTTTTTTTTAGAAGTATTTATTCAGTTTATTATTATTATTATTATTATTTTAATTTGCTAAAGGGCACATATGCTCACCGAAGAGACAGAGAGAGAGGGAAAGTGAGAAAGCAAGCCACCAGGTATGGGACTTGAACTGCAGTTTGCCATGTGGGAGTCCAGCCTAAGCAGCAAGCCACTGCTGGCCCCAACCTGCTGTTACTAGAACAGAGACTGTTCCCTGTGTGGCACTGTCTTCTTTGTACGTATCCTCTATTGACCAGGAGCCTGGAAAAAGGGGTGACTATCACCCCAAACTGAAGCGCTAACGATATCCTATGAGGACAAAAAAAGGGCCTTAAACTTAGCATCAGAAAACTGGCAGGTCCCAGCTTTTTCTTACTGGCTTTGTGCATGAAAGCACGCCATTTCTCTTCCAATTGCTTCCTCATCTGTAAAATAAAGACATCTGCCTCACAGGACTGTTGGGAGGATGATGTAAATACATAGGAAAGTGATTTATAAACTATAACATCATACATATGCAAAGCAGACTTATCATAATAAAGCAAACATTTTTCATTTCTGCCTAATATAACTGTCCACTGACAGTGCTGAAAACCGTCCGTAAGTGCGGGCGCCTCCACTGTGCCTATGCTGGCTGAAATGTGCATGTTTTTATTGCTTCCAACCTGTAATATAACAACTTCCTTCTCAACATCTCGATGCTGCTCACAAAATGTCTTCATTTAACAGCTGCTGCCAAATTTAAAGTGCCTTATGTTTTGCCTCAGTTTTCCTTTTTATCTCAGATCAATTTTTATCTTTAACCTCACTACAGCAACTTTTCATGCTTCCCTTTTCTGCATTTGGCTCTGTTTATCCCTTGCGTGAAAGAATAGCTGCATTATATAGGCTCTGATAAGCTTCCTAACACCCAGCATTCAGTGAAATTTCTATGTGGTCTGATCAACCATGAAAAAGAAATCAAAGTAATCTACATAGTATACTCTCAAATTATGCTACCACTGAAAACCAAGAGGGTAACTGAGTGAACCAGCATAATTACGTAAGTTCTAAGTAAATAATTTAGAACATACAGCCTCCTGACAAAGTATTAATATATCAGTTTCAATGCAAGCATAGCTCTAGACTGGGCAGGTAACTGGTACACATCATCCCAGTCACTGAATTTGAATTCCTGAATAAAGAGGTCTCGTGGCCCAACTGTCCAGTCCCTTCTTCACACATGAGGACAAAGTACTTCAAGCAGTAAATGGCTCAGAGAAGATCTAGATGATACCAAAGAGGAATTGTCACCTGCTCTCCCAAAGGAAACTTTTGCATGACCCAAACAGAATGAGTAATAGCCTCCAGTCTCAAATTGCGAACATATGGAATAAGCAACACATTTTTACGGCGAAGTAAATGTTGCCTTTGGCCACCTGGAAACACACAAGCAGAGTCAGTGCTTCAATCAGGATTAGATGCAGCTACGAAGTCAGATCTCTTACCAGACCACCAGCTCCACAAGAATATTATTAATCACTGATGCAGCTACGAAGTCAGATCTCTCATCAGATCACCAACTCCACAAGAAATTAGCAGGTGGCATGGTGGATAGGGTATTAGACTCCCAACGGCTGACCAAGGTTTGAGTCTCAGACCTGGCAGCTTGCTTTGTCACTTTCTCTCTCTGTCTTTCTGGTGAGTTCATATGCCCTATGGCAAAAATCTCTCTCTCTCAAAAGAAGTAATAATAATAATAAAATTATATTTTAAAAAATTATTTCCTGTCATTCATGAGCAGAGGCCATTCTCTGTTCAATCCACAGACATTTACCAAGTCACTACTCTGTGCAAGAAATAGTTAGGTCCTAAAGATAATAGGAAAGTTAGGATATAAAGATAAATGAGGCAAGGTCCTGCTCTCAGGTTACAATATAGGTGTGGAAAACACAAAAATGTAAAAACTTAACAATTCAGTGTGATTATGAAAGAATGTTGGCCAAACTAGAAAACTAAATCAGAGAAGTGTTTACATGAACCTGGAGAGAATCAAGGAAGGCTTTAATTATTTAGAGAGGTAGTACCCATTCCATGGCCTAGTGATTAAGGGAGTCAAATCCCACATGGCTGACTGTGTGGTTCAAATCCTGTCCCTAGTGGCTTGAGAAATGTGCCATGCATATGTGTGTGTGCCTGGGATCTCGATAGGATGGAAAAATGGAGAAGAGACTGTGGCATGACCAGACCTCACTAGGTAGGTCTTTCTCCTTCTCTCTCCCTCTCTATCTCTCCTTGGTATAAGCACACTCCTTTCTGGCAAAAATTTTAGAGAGATAGAAAGTGATGCCTGAACTCCTGGTTCAAGACTTAAGTCAGCCAATCACCAGAATGAGGAGGAAAATTAGGAGAAGAAAGTCTGAGCATGCTGGACCATCAAGGTCACTATAACTGAGCCTTCAGTGACAGAAGAATTACAGCAGAGGAGAAACTAGAAAGGAAGACACAAGGGGCCAGGTCATAAAGGTCTTTGTGAGATGCTGAAGCACAGACATGCCAGTCTAGATTTTTGTAGTTATTTTGAGGTCAGAGAAATGTTACTCTTAACTGGAATTAAAGAGTACTCTGGAAGGGAGATCTGACCAGGGCAAGACTGGAAGGGATTTAAGAGCTAGTTATTTCTAATCACTTCTGACCTCTAATCACTTTTCTCTTGAATATTAATAGGATTTTGTTCCTTGCACAGGGAAAAAAATAACACTGAACAATTCTATAACAAAGTCTGTGAACCTTCTGTTCAAAGACATGCCTGAATACAGTGCTAGATTCTATCAAAGTAACCCCAATTAGAGAAAGATGACAAATCTCTCCAGCATCTAGCCTTCCAGGCAAAAAGACCAAAGCTGGGTCTCTGATGCCAACAGAAGAAAGCCAGAGAAGATCCAGATCAGGGGTCACACATACACTGCCTGGTATACTCTGGTACCTGTCAATGGGAATGTCCACGGTTCCCAACCAAACACATGCCAGTTATCTCTGGGCTGCTCCATAGAAGGTGCCAAGAAAAACCCTACCCGCTCCAGGGACTACCTCGGACTCCTGCCTACAGTGCTGGATAAAGACTACCTCAACAATTCCCTGTCCTAGGACCAGCAGTTAGCGTAATGGCTATGTCGCTGAACTCCCATATAGTCGACCACGGTTCGAGTCCTGGACCTAGTGGCTTAAACTCACGCCAGACGTGTGTGTGCCCAAGATCTTGAGAGGAGAATGGAGGAGAAGGGATTATGGCATGGCCATCCCCCCTGGGGATGAGAAATCACCTGGGGTGACTTCTCGCTTTCTATCTCTCTGTCTCTGTCTTTCTGGAGCGTACATGCCCTATAGCAAAAACCTCTTCAAAACAAAACAAAAACAAACAAACAAAAAGAAATTCCCAGAATTGTCCAGAATATCAGCAAATGCAGACACCACAGCTGCCTTCCTTTCCAGATAAGGAAACTGAGCCCCCCATCCCTGCATAATACCCAGCCTCAACCCACTATTAATACTACTGAAAACAATGGCTCTACATAATTTTCTTTTTTTTGGAGAGGTCTTTTTTTTTTTTGCTATATGGCGTGTGCGCTTGCCAGAGACTACATGAGAGTCCAGTGACATAGCCATTATGCTAATTGCTGGTCCCATGGCCCTACATAATATTACACATGACTACTAACAGCCAGTTCTGACCACCCACCAAGCATGAGGCCCTCATCTCCAGCCTCACTAAAATCTCCAAAGAAGTTGCATTAACCCCACTCCATCAAAGCAAAAACAAACTGAAGCACAGAGAGGTTAACAGTTACCCAGGACCAAAAATAAGTCAAGAAGCAAGAAGGAAGATGGGATGGCTCCAAAAACCATGTTCTTTTCTCATTGTAGTAGGCACCTCTGAGAATCCTCCTAAAGGAATCAAAACTCTAAGCCTCTTTTCCAAGAGTTGCTGATGTTGATTCATTTGACTCAGAGGTAGCCAAAAATCAAAGCAACAAAATAAACCAGCTTTGATTTGATTTGATCAAATGAATATTCCTGATAGAATGAGATATGCACAAGAAGTTATTTATGATCTAAGTGCCTTGATTTTAAATGTCTTCCTTTATTTTTATTTCCTTTATGCACAGAGAGGAAAAGACAGCAAAGAGCAGAATTTCATTTTACTCAGTTGGAATAAAGATTAATAATTAAAGCAAAATAAAATACCGTTCGGGTTTACATTATATCTTATGCAGTAAAAATTAAGAGGCAAAGAACTTCAAATAGGCCAAGCCTTACCTCAATCTTACTCCTCCTGTTCCAAGAGACAGCACTCCGAGCAATCAGCAGACACTCCCAGCCTACATACAGTGAACCAGACACAGGGGGTAAGCAACGCCTTCATGCTCCCAAAACCACAGTGGGAAGGAGTGTGATGGCTTCCTGGGGAACCTGAACACATACACAGTAATTGTAAATCACTGCTCATTAAGACACACACTAAAAAAAAAAAAAGTTTTACCTTGGGGGTTGTCTACAGGAGTACTTAAATTTAATGGGTATATTTAAATAAAATAATGCAAAAACAAACCCATACCAGTGTGAACACACACAGAGCTAAATTATTTCCATGAAAACATATAAAGCTAATCAATTGTTACTAGTCAAATAATTACATAAACTTTATTTAATAGCTATATGTTTTAAAAGCTTAGTATACTTGAATCATGTCTTTCTTCATATACATACAGCCCTCTCTGAACTAGAAACTACTATCGAAATGTCACAAACTTCGTCATTTTGAAGGTGCCCAACACAGTACCTGGTACAATGCATTATACATTGGCTTATGAAAGAAGAAATGACTTAAAAAAATTTAGAAGACAGAGAGAATGCTACTGAAGGAAAATAAAAAATTTTTCAAGCTCAAAGGAAAAAAAAATCCCCAGAATAACTAGAACTATCAGAACTACAAAGCGTCCATCTCACATAAAAATGTGTACTAGACTCCAATTAGACCCGACCTCCTATGACTTTAAATAAACTTAGAAGGTACAACACTCTGATACTGTTTTTCCTCCTATAGGATTTTTTAAATATCTTATCTAAGACAACACATCCATTTTTGCCTGAATAATACATACAAGAGCTCTGCTGCACAGCTGCAGGCCTCAGAGTTGGAGTCTGCACACTGCCCTTCAATGACACAGACTGTCACAGAGAAACACAGTGTGCAGACCAGATGCACTGAAGACGGGTAACACTTCTGGAGAAGATAATGTCCTGTGAGAGTTAAAGGGTGCTGAAATGACAGTCACTGAGATTTAGCAGATTCATCATAATCACTTCATAACAGAGAAAATTGAAATCTCATGAATTCAGGAAGGTGAGGAGCTTTTAATAACATAAACTATTATTTTTCACATTCTTCTCTAAAGGTGCACACACTATGATCCACCTTGGGACTAGGGGCAGATCTTGGCATGACGATCTTAAGGGTGCTTGTTTCTCTTTTTTTTCTCTCTTGGTAGAAATAAATAATTTTTTTAAAAAGTTACACACAAGGGGGACCAGCAATTGGCGTAATGGCTATGTCACTGGACTCCCATGTAGTCAACTGCAGTTCGAGTCCAGGACTGGTGGCTTAAATTCACGCTGAGCCATGTGCGAGTGTGCCCAAGATCCAGAGAGAATGGAGGAGAAGGGATTGTGGAGTGGCCATCTCCTTGGTGGGGTGATTTCTCGCTTTCTGACTCTGTCTCTCTCTGTCTTTCTGGCGAGCACACGTATCCTATAGCAAAAAGCCTCTCAAAAAAAAAAAAAAAGTTACACACAAGGGACAGCAGGTAGCTGGACTCTTACATGGCGGACCACTGTTTGAGTCCCAGACCTGGTAGCTTGCTTTGTCACTTTCCCTTTCTCTCTCCCTTCTGTCTTTCTCTGGTCAAATTTAAAAAATGATAAATAAAACTAAATAACTTTTTTTTTAAAGTTGTACACATCAAACAATGGTACACAAATTGGTGAACACAGGCTTTTAAATTAATTTATATTCATAAAATTTGGATAGAAAACCGCTAGAATTTACATATACCATGGTGTTTTAAGTTTGTCAATCATTACAAACAATAGCCACAGTGCTGAAAAGAAAGTATGAGTCACGATTCAAAAACAAAGGAGGAAAAGAAAGAAAGAACAGAGGAAAGCTTTGGATCCAAAGACTGCAAAGAAATTCCTTACTTAAGATATTGTCAGAGACAACCACCACTCTAACTTGAAGTAGGAAGGTCCACTGTCTCCTACTCAGGAAAAGGGGAAAAAAAAAAAACAAAAACAAACAACCCTCTTCCAATCCCAAACGCCCCTTTACAGCCTCATCCCCTACAATGTCCAGCCACTAATACAGCCAGCCACATCTGCTAGCTAGCAAATGGCAGGGATACTAACAGATCTGAGTCACCCACTCCTCCGCAGTAACAGGTCATCCCGTATCAGGAAGCCCACTCTGCAGAGTTCCCTTGCTCATCTCCCAGGCTACATAAAGCTGATTCTCCAACCTCAGCAGCCCACCTACCCTCCTCTACGCTTCCCAAATCACAACTCCCACTGGCCTCTCCCTAACACCAAGGCGGCCAAGAACTATTAACCGTGTGATTCTCACGTAGAGTCCTGCCTGAGAACCACTCACATTAGGGTGCACTGGGCCTGGAGGATCCAGGTCTGCTCAAGTCTCCTGTGCCCAGCTGATCTCTTTGCCTTTCCAGGAACTAATCACCAGTTACCCTCAGAGAAGCTGAACTCCCCAAGCCTCTTCCTCCACACCCTAACTCCAGCCTGCTAAATTCCTAGACTTGGAGAGGGGGTGTGGAGGAGACGCATCCCGATATACCGTGAGAACCAGGCACACAGAGGCCCCTAAAATTCCAAACCTCTCACCTATCTACCCCACTCTGTTCAGCCTTCGGGACGCCAGCATCACGGGCCAAGAGCGCACCGCCACTAACAGTTAAGTCTCCGAGCCCCTAGGATTCCCTTTCCTGACTACGAAATTCTCAAATTATCAAGCCGCTGAGGCCCCAGGTCGTGGCCAAGACCTCCCCATAAGCCTTCAGCCACTGGAGTTTCCCAGGTTGGACACGGTGCCCCCAAGGCCTGGGCCGCCGGGACTTGTCTTGCTGCCCCAGGCCGCTACACGCCAGCGGCCCGGGCAGCGTCCCTCCTCTGCCCCCATTGTTGCGGGTCCCGGCGGCCCGGGAGGGAGCAA
>NW_006206856.1:2046151-2049413 GCF_000334495.1 Tupaia belangeri chinensis
CTTCTCCGGCGGCGGCGCTAGCAGCCTCCGCTCGCGGTCCGCACCAGAAAGCGTCCCCCTCCCGGCACGCACACCCGGCCGCCCGGACGGGAACATGCGCCACCGACAGGAAAGTTCCGCTGAGTACAGACCTGAGGCCGTTCTTTCCCAGGGCTGGGTGTGTGTTGATTTCTCCCTGGATAGAGCCATTTATCTACTACAGAGAACCTTTTCAGGGATAAATGTGGCATATCCCAGGCCAAATTTGCCTGGAAATGGTTCTAGGGCTGGGTCCATCTGGACGAGTTTGCAGCCGCCAGCCACCAGCCACCAGAGAGACACACCGGCCCTTTAATGCCTCGGTTGTTTCCTCCTAATTCCTCACTTGGGGGGAACCTCTGAGGTCTGTTAGGCTTGAATGAGATGATGCATGCATATGCCTGGGGTGGAATATGGGGCTTCACTGGGGCATGGTCATTGCTGAATCTGCCAGTGGCGACTGCTCCTTCTACAGTCGCCTCCAACACAAGTTGTGCTCGGCACTCAAAGGGCCCTGAGATTGATGTACCACATAACTCTCACCTTTTCCTCCATCCCTCCCTACCGACTCATTTCCAGTTGACTGAAGCTGTCTTCAAATTTTCCTAGAAGACAGACAGAGGCAAGAAGGGCCTTTCCGGATCACAGACACTCAAGTGAGGGTTAAGGGTGCAGATTCTCGTCCCTAAGGTTGGAATGACTGCCGCGTTGGGCTCCAGTTATGGAGGACAGCATTATTATCAGCTCTCTCCACTACAGCCCCAGCCTATCCTTCTCCCAATACTAACTTTCCAATAAACAAATATTAGCAAAATTATGAAAAAATTATGAAAGCAGATTTTTTTCGGAAGGTTTGTTTTCCTTACAAAATCAAAAAAATAAAAATTCCTTTCTCAGGCCGGCAGGTCACGGTATGGTGGTTAAAGGAGCTGGATTCCCACATGGCCGACCGTGGTTCAAGTTCTGGATCTGGCGGCTTGCTTTCTCACTTTCTCTCTCTCACTCTGTCCCTTTCTGGTCAAATTGAAATAAGCAAATAAATAAAGTTAAATAAAATAATTCTTTAAAAAAAATCCTTTCTCGGTTCGAGTCCCGGACCCTGGTGGCTTGCTTTCTCACTCTCTCTCTCTCTGTCTCTTTGGTCAAATTAAAATAAATAAATAAAGTTAAGTAAAATAGTTCTTTTAAAAAAGAGGAAGAATTTGGCTTCAAAGGTTTAGGACCAGCCCATGGTAATTGGATCCTACGTGGCAGAGAGTCTGAGTCCAGACATAGCAGCTTGAGAAATACACTGGGCATGTGGATGTTTGTGCCCCAAATCTCAAAAGGGTGAAGAAATGAAAAAGGGATTCCCTTCATTTCCATTTCCCATGGGATGGGTACTTTCTCACATTCCCTCTCTCTGTTTCTCTCTCATAAGCACATGCAGTCTTTAGCATAATTTAAAAAAAAAAAAAAAGGTTGTTCTAGCCTGTTGTGTTCATAGAAACACCTGAGTCTGGGTAATTTATAAAGCATAAAGGTTTATTTACCTCACAGTTTGGGAGGTCAAGGGGCCATGTCTAGTGAGGGTCTTCTTGCTGATGGATAACATGGCAGAGGACCTCACGTGGCAAGACAGAACAAGGGCAGAGAATGTGTCTGTGTCTCTGTCTGCTTCTAAACCAATCATGGGGTCCCATCCTGACGCCTAATCATTTTGCAAAGCCCCTACCTCTTTTTCTGTTTTAATATGCTATATGGTACATGTGTTTGCTCGAGAGAGGGGGAAAGGGAGAAAGCACCCCTCAGGGGGATAGCCATGCTTCAATCCCTTCTCCTCCAGTCCCCTCTCAGAATTTTGGGCATGCATGGGACCAGCAGTTAGCGTAATGGCTATGTCGCTAGATTCTCATGTAGTCAACAGCAGTTCAAGTCCTGGACCCAGTGGCTTAAAACTCACGCCAGGCGCATGTGCGTGTGTGCCCAAGATCCCGAGAGGAGAATGGAGGAGAAGGGATTGCGGTGTGGCCATCCCCCCTGGGGGGTGATTTCTCGCTTTCTGTCTCTCTGTCTGTCTGGTGAGCGCACGTGCCCTATAGCAAAAACCTCTCAAAAAAAAAAAAAAAAAGGATTTTGGGCATGCGCGCACACACACACACATCCAATGTTTCCAAGCCACCCAGTCCAGACTCCAACCATGCTGTTGGCCTTGTGAAATCCAGCAATCTTAACCACCATGCCATGGGCTGGCCCTGCCCTACCTCTTTTATTTGCTTGTTTATTTTAGTTTTGGCTAAAGGGTGTGCATGCTCACCGCGGGCAGGGGAGGGAGAAGGGGGAGAACCAGGTTCCAAGATAACAGAGTGGCACTGCTGTCTTCAACAGTCATCTCATTCTTCTTGAGAAGAATTTACATTTTCTGCTTGAATACCATTTTCCTTACCATCCAGATTATAATCCATGGGGAGATTTTTCTCTTAGAATTATTCGTTTTAATTTTATTTATCATTATTTATTTTCCTTTGACTGGTACAGGGCACATGCACTCACCAGAGAGATAGAGATAGAGAGAGAGAGAGAGAGAGATAAAGCAAGCAAGCGACCAGGTCTGGGACTAGAAGTGGTCAGCCATGTGGGAGTCCAGCACCTTAACCGCCATGCTTCCTGCTGGGCCCCCAGGGCCCACCCCAGTACCTAGTGAAGTCCCAGCATAATTGCTACATTGTAAAATTCCCCATTCAGCACCCTTTTTCCTTTTTTTCTTTTTTTTTTTTAAGGTTTTTGCCATGGGGCAGCATGTGCTCACCGGAGGGAGACAGAGAGACAAAGGGAGGAAATGAAAAATCACCTCCCCCAGGGGATGGCCATGCCTCAATCCCTTCTCCTCTGCCCTCCCCTCAGGATTTTGAGCACGTATGCACATGCGCCCAGTGTGATTCTCAAGTTGCCAGTCTGGAACTGAAATCAAGGCCAGCCCTGGAGTCTAGCACCCTAACCACCATGCCACCAGCTGGCCCCATGTGTTTTCTGAAGCTAGACAAACTGTGAGATCCTTTGGCATCAGGAGACATTTTAGGTTGCCATTCACCATGTAGTCCAAGGAACCAAGGCAGATGAAATTCTGGAGGAAGGTTTAAAGATCTGGGAGTATGAGTTACAGAAAAATAATTTTTCAAAAGAATTATTTATTTAATTATCCATTCCTTTATTTATTTTAATTTGACCAGAGAGAGAGAGAGAGAGAGAGAGAGAGAGAGAGGAA
>NW_006206856.1:2049425-2056129 GCF_000334495.1 Tupaia belangeri chinensis
AGAGTGTCACCAGGTCCAGGACCTGAACTATGGTCGGCCATATAGCATATAGGAGTGTCCAGCACCTTAACCACCATACCACCTACTGGTCCCTGTTTTAAATATTATTTTTTAAAATATGCTATAGGGCAGAGAGAGAGAGAGACAGAGAGAGAGAGAAAGCAAGCCACCACTGAAACTCAAACTCTGGCAGGTCATGTGGGAGTCTACGGACTTCACCACCATGCCATCTTCTGGCTCACAGGGGAAAAATTTTTTTTTAGTAAAAATAAAAAGGGGGAAGCTGGTAGGAGGTAATGGTTAAGGGCTCTGGACTCCCACATGGCCAAATGTGGTTCGTGTCCCATACCTGGCGGCTTGCTTTCTCATTCCCCTCTTTCTCTCTCTCACTCTGTCCCTCTCTGGCCGAATTAAAATAAATAAATAAATAGGGTTAAATAAAAGAATTTTAAGAACTAACTAAATAAAAAGGGTTGAGGCTAGCAGGTGGTGTGGTTAAGGGTGCTGGACTCCTATATGGCCAACCACAGTTCAAGTCCTAGACCTGGCAGCATGCTTTCTCACTTTCTCTCTCTCTCTCTCGCTCTTTCTGTCCCTCTCTGGTCAAATTAAAATAAATAAATAAAGCAAAATAAAATAATTCTTTAAACTAAATAAATAAATAAATAGGGACAAAGGATTTGTATAGACATTTATCCAAAGAAGACATATAAAATGGTTAATAATCATATGAAACGATGTTCAATATTATTAATCATTGGAGAAATATGAATAAAAACCACAATGGTATATCATTTCACAACATAAAATAAATATTGCTGGTGGAACTTTAAAATGGTACAGTTGAGACCAGCAGATGGTGTAATGGTTATGTTGCTGAACTCCCATGTAGTCGATCGCGGTTCAAGTCCCGGACCTGGTGGCTTAAACTCATGTAGGCTCGTGTGCATGCATGCCCAAGATCCTGAGAGGAGGAGGGATTGTGGCACGGTCATCTCCCCGGGGGTGATTTTTCACTTTTTGTCACTCTCTGTCTCTCTGGCAAGCACATGCACCCTATAGCAAAACTCCACCCCACCCCCCCAAAAAAATGGTATCGCTATAGCAGAAAACAGTTTGACAGTTCATCTAAAAATTAAATGTAGATTTATCATATATCTCAGCATTTCCCTTTTAGGTATAATTTCAACCCAAAAGAATTGAAAGGAGGGACTCAAACAGGTACTTAACCACCAACGTTCATTACAGCATTATTCACAACAGTCAAAATGTGGAAACAGCCCAGTGTCCATCAACAGATGATGGTTTAAAAAAAAAAAAAAGATGATGGATCAACAAAATATGGTATGTATAAAGTGAAATATTACTTAGCTATTAAAAAGAATGAAGGGCTGGGGTCAGCAGGTGGCATGGTGGTTAAGGTGCTGGACTCCCACATGGCTGACTATGGATCCAAGTCCCGGCCCTGGTGGCTTAAAACTCACCTCATGTGCATGTGCGTGTGTGCCCAAAATCCCAAGAGGAGAATGGAGGAGAGGGGATTGCGGCATGGCCATCACCCGGGGGATGATTTCTCACTTTCCCTCTCACTGTCTCTCACTGCAGAATGCATGTGCTCTATGGAAAAAACCTTAAGAAAAAAAAAAAGAAAGAAAGAAAAAAAAGAAACATGCATACATGCCCACCCAAAGTCCACGAAGGAGGAAGAAGTGCAGGAGAGGGACTTGAGGTGTGACTGTCCCCTGTAGGAGGTGCTTTCTCACTTTTCTCTCTCTCTGTTTCTCACGTGCCCTCTGGCTAATTAAAAAAAAAGTGAAAAAAAAAAGACACAAAAAAAAACAAATGAAGTACTGATACATGCTACAGCCTGGATGTACCTTGAACACAATATACAGAGTGAAAAAAGCCAGAAATGAAAGGTCACACATTGTGTGATTCCATTTATATAAAATATCAAGAATAGATCATTCATAGAGACAGAAGGTAGAATAGTGGTTGCCAGGGACGGGGGAGGAGGATGGGGATTAACTGTTTAATGGGTACAGGGTTTTATTATGGAGTAATGGAAAGGTTTTGAAACGATACAGGTGATAGTTCCATAGTACTGTGAATACAGTCATTGAATAACTCACTTAAAGTGAACAATTACAATTTTATATTACATGAATTTTACCTTTTTTTTTTTTTTTTTTTTGCTATAGGGCACCTGCACTCACCAAAGAGAGACAGAAAGAGAGAGAGGAAAAGAGAAATCACCCCCCCCGGGGTATGGCCACTCTGTCATCCTTTCTCCTCCACACTCCTCTCAGGATTTTGGGCACGCACACACATGTGCCCGGCATGACTTTCAAGCCACTGGGTCTGAGACTCAAACTGCACAGTCAGCTAGGTAGGATCCAGCTGTCATAAACTCCATGCCACCCACAGGCCTGAATTTTACTTATTTTTAAAGAAAGAAAACTGAGGCTCAGAGAAGTGGAGTTTCACAAGGTCTCACAACCCGTAACTGGGGTTTAAATTCCAGAACTTGAACCCATATCAAATAATTCAAATATAGCACACATTAGATGGTAAGAAAGTAGGCACGTTTAGGAGCCAGCAGGTGGCGTGGAAATTAAAGCACTAGATCCCATGTGACTGATCGCGTGGTTCAAGTCCCAGACACAGCGACTTGAAAATCATGCCTGGTGTGTGCCGAAAATCTGGAGAGGAGAATGAAGGAGAGAGGATTGCAGCATGGCCATCCCCCTTCGGGGTGACTTTTCATTCTCCCTCTCTGTCTCCGTCTCTCTACACTGAGTGCACACGCCCTATAGCAAAAAGTAAAAAAAAATAAAAATAAAAAAGGAAAGCAGGCGCATTGCATTTACTTACTTTAGAGGTATATGACTTTTTCTTAAAAATAAACTAATTAATTAATTGATTTTTAATTTGCTATAGGAGCCCAGCAGGTAGCGTGGGGGTTAAGGTGCCAGACTCCCACATGGCTGAATGCAGTTCGAGTCCCAAACTTGACAACTTGCTTTCTTACTTTCCTTTTCTCTCTCTCTCTTCCCCTCTGGTGAGCACAATTGCCCTATAGCAAATTTAAAAAGATAATAAAAATTATAAAGTAAAATAAAATAAATAATTGTTTAATTTGCTATAGGGTATGTTCACTCACTAGAGACAGGGAGAAAGAGAGAGAAATGAGAAATGAGAAAGTAAGCCACCAAGTCCAAGACTCGAAATGCATTCGGTCATCTGGGAGTTCAGCACCTTAACCACACCACCACCTGCTTGTCCCAGAGGTAAAATGATTTTTATGTTGGTGCTTTTCTTTCTCTCTTTCTTTCTTTCTGTCTTTCTTTCTTTCTTTTTAAACTTTGTTTTCTTTTGAGAGATTTTTGCTATAGGGTGTGTGTGATCGCCAGACAGACAGAAAGGGAGAAATCACACCCCACCCCCCCTGGGGGGGATGGCCATGCTATGATCCCTTTTCCAGTCTTCTCTCAGGATTTTAGGCATGCATGCACATGCATCTGGTGTGAGTTTTAAGCCACCAGGTCCAGGACTCAAACTGCTACCTAGGAGTCCAGTGATGTAACCATTATGCCATCTGCTGGTCCCTATGTTGGTGCTTTTCTGAAAGCATTTTTCACTAAGCAAAAGAGGGACAATCAGGCCTTCTGCATAGCAGACACACAATAGCTGTTTTTCTGTGGAAGAGAGGAGGAATGGGCTCCACTTACAGTTCTCTGAGTTCTGGAGAGAACTTTGGAAGTTTAAAGAGAAAATAACTCCCTCTAAGTAATGAAAGGTTCTTCCCCAGGGATGGTAGGGAACGAGGCAGGCTCCTCTCAAATGCTGTGTAACCTTGGTTAAATCACTTAACTTCCCTGAGCTGTTCTTCCTCTTTAAAATGCAAATAATGTGCTTGCAGTAGTAAGAAATGGAAAAATAACTATAAACACTCTTTTATAGTGCTAAATGTACAGGTTTATTTAGTTCAGAGAAAACGTAGCCAACCTCTTTGCTGTTTTAAGTCAATCCCACCATCTCCTCCTAGAGGGAACAAGGCCTTATTTACCTCTGCATAGTGTTGGCTGGGATTCCCAGACTCAGCTGCAGTTTTGCAATTATCTTGGTTATAGTGTCTCATTCTTTCCGAAATTGCATCTGATTGCTCCAGATGGGACCTGGGTATTCCATCCCAATAGCCCCTAAGTGTGGTTCAGGATTAGATTCTATGAGTACACATTGAAAAGAATATTCGAGTCTGGGCCAGCACTGGAGCCTAGTGGTTAAGAGAGTCAGATCTTGCATGGCTGACCATGGTTTAAACCTTGGCCCTGATGATTTAAAAAACCAGACGTGTGCATATATCCCAGAACCCAACAGGACAGAGAAATGGAGAAGGGATTGTGGTGACCACACCCTGTGGGGGGGCGGGGCGGGCTGCTATCTGCCTCCATCTCTCTGTCTCTCTCTGGCAAGTGCACTTTCTGGCAATTAGAAAAGAATAGGAGGGTTGTTGCGGCCCACCATTTGCCATGAGGGGATTCAGTTTTATTCAACAGACCTTGGAGATTAGTTATACAAAGATGAAAACCACATAGCCCCTGAGACTCCTGGGAAGACGGGTTCACAAACACAATTATAATACAGCCTTAACTCCTGCGAGAACAGAACTGTCTGTGGGGGTTCAGAGGAGGAACTATTTGGCTCAGACACTTTTGGTAATCTAATCCTACTTTCAGCCACGCCTCACCCATTTTCAGGCCTTACCCTACTCCCACAGCAGTCACCTAATGAGTCGTGAATCTGTGGGAGCTCAGTGTTAGGTGATTGGCCAGAGGGACACCTTTTCCTCTTGCTAAACCTCTGCTCTCAGCTTGTAAACCTACTCCTCTGAAAGGCCTACCCAAATGTCATCTCTTCTTTTTTTTTATTATTATTTTATTTAACTTTATTTATTTAAATTTGACCAGAGAAGGACAGAGAGCGAGAGAGAGAAAGTAAGAAAGCAAGCCACCAGGTCTGGGACTTGAACCGCACTTGGCCATGTGGGAATCCAACACTCTTAACCACCATGCCACCTGCCGGCCCCAAATGTCACCTCTTCTGTGATGCCTCCATGTACCTGAAGGCTGGTCCTTTTTCTGGACTTTCTTGGCATTTCATTCTACAAACAGTCATGAGGCAAATTCTATTTTGTTCCTGGGGACCACTTTCTACAAGTTGGCCTCTGATCTAAGAGATGTCCATTGGAGAAGGCAGATCAGTTGCATTAAAGGAGGTAAGGACAGGTAAATACTCCCTAAAGGAGCTGCAGGAGACACCTTTGGCGTCTTTTTAGCCTATCATCCCCTTTATAAAACTGCCCACCATTGGGCGGTAAGGCCTAGTGACTATGTTTGTGTTATGTGTCTTCTCCCCTGCCAATAGCTGATTGGCCCACAGAGACTACCTGATTAAAGACAGGCCATTTGGCGGGGGTGGTGCAGGCACAAGGGTAACACAACAGGACCCCCATGGGAAAGGCCTTGGGTTTGCATCCTGGGACTTCCCTGAGCACGCATGTACATACACATGTCTGTAATCCAGGCTGGCTGAGACGAGGGGTGAACTGCAGTATAAGGACCCTTTTGGGGGTGCCTGTCTCTCTCTCTTAGGAAAAACACAACAAAAAATATTTGGGGGGGGGAAGACAGGCCAATTGGATCCTGTATCCAAGGAATTTGAAGTCAAAGTCAGTGGGTGGCATGGCAGTTAAGGCACTGGATCCTACATGGCTAACTCTGCAGCTGGAGTTCCAGACCCAGTGGCTTGAAAAACACACTGGGCGCATGTGCATATGTGCCCAAAATCCTGGGAGGAGAATGGAAGAGAAGGGACTGCAGAGTGGAGTGGACTTTCCACTCAGGTGGTGCTATCTTCCTTTCTTTCTCTGTCTCTGTCTCTCTGTCTCTCTCTGGTGAGTGCATGCACCCCAAAGCAAAACTAAAAAGAAGAAAAAGAAAAGGAGCACTTTAAAGGTTGTACACAGACCCTGGCACTCGGTGGGCAGGAGTCAGGGATAAGTACAGAATCCTGGCCTCACTAGGGATCAGTCATTATCGCCAGAAGCCTGGCTGGCAGCATCCCTAGTTAAGCCATGGGGCCCAGCTAGTGACATGGCTTCTGAAGCCTCAGCATGCTGGCACACAAAGAATAGGAGGGGCTGGGTCCCCATCTTCCTCCCATGAGCAGTGGCTGAGAGGGAACCATGCAACAGAGGTGGCAATACAGCAAAGCCAGCTCACAGTGGGCACTCAACTGGCCCAGACCCTTTTCCTCCCTGAGCTCAGTTTCCTTGCAAATCCCATGGGATGGGTACTGTTTTCAACTTATGGTAGTTTTACTTTATCTATCTATCTATAAACTCACTATTTTTTAGAGCAGCTTTGAGTTGACAGCAAAATTGAGCAGAAAGTACAGAGAGCTCCCATATACCCCCTGCACAGCCTTCCCTGTTATCAACAGCCTGTAACAGAATAATACATTCGTCACAATTGGTGAACCCACACTGACAATCCTTGTCACCCAAAGTCTGTGCTGTGCTCTACGCTGTTGGTATGCACATACAATGGGTAGTGACAAATGTACACTGACTTGTATAGTCTCTTTTTTTTTTAAAGTTTTGCTATGAGGTCATGTACACTCACCAGGGAGAGAGGGAAAGA
>NW_006206856.1:2056160-2057161 GCF_000334495.1 Tupaia belangeri chinensis
AATCCACCCTATGGGGGGATGGCCACACTGCAATCCCTTCTTCTCTATTCTCAGATCTGGGGCGTGCATACACACATGCCCAGTGTGTTTTTCAAGCCACCGGGTCTGGGACTCAAACTTTGAAGTCTGCCGTTTGGGTTTCGGTCACCTTAACTACCACCCCACCAGCTGGTCCAGTAAATGTAACTTAAAACACAGGTTTTGGGACCAGCATATGGATGGCATAATGGTTACGTGGCTGGACTCCCACATAATTGAGTGTGGTTTGAGTCCTGGACCTGACAGCTTAAAATTCACGCTGGGCGCATGTGCGTGAGCGCCCAACATCCCAAGAGGAGAACAGAGGAGAAGAGGAGAGGGGATTGCAGCATGGCCATCCTCCTAGAGGGTGATTTTTGGCTTTCTGTCTCTCTCTGTCTTTCTGGCAAGTGCACGTGCCCTATTGCAAAAATCTCTCTCTAAAAAAGAACAAAAACCAACACACAGGTTTGTTCATTTGACCTCAAAGGTATCTATACTGACCAGCCTGTATAGTTTTACTTTTCAATACAATTTTATTTTTATTAAGAGTCAAAGTACAGGGAACCAGCAGTTAGCGTAATGGCTATGTCGCTGGACTCCCACGTAGTCGACCGCGGTTTGCGTCCCAGACCCGGTGGCTTAAAACTCACACCAGGCGCATGTGCGTGCGTGCTCAAGATCCCAAGAGGAGAATGGAGGAGAAGGGATTGCGGCGTGACCATCCCCCCTGGGGGGTGATTTCTCGCTTTCTGTCTCTAATGTCTCTCTCTGTCTGTCTGGCGAGCGCACACGCCCTATAGCAAAAACCTCTACAAAAAAAAAAGAGTCAAAGTACAGGGGCCAGCAGGTGGCATGGTGGTTAAGGCGCTGAACTCCCACATGGCTGACTGTGATTGAGTCTAAGACCCTGTGGCTTGAAACTCATGCTGGGAGCATGCGTGCATGCCCCAAATCCCAAAAGGAAAATCACCCTCTGGGAG
>NW_006206856.1:2057328-2065744 GCF_000334495.1 Tupaia belangeri chinensis
CCCCCCCCCTTTCCTGCTTTTCTACCCTTATGCCCAGGGCCCAGGGGCAGAGTGGCACCTCCTCCTATAAGCAGCAGCCTCAGGTGGCCACACCCTTGGCACCAAAGTAATGAATCTTCTTTTCCTATCAGGAACATCATAGAGGATGGGGCGAACTGCCCACAGGGGCCACTTGGCCAGACAGGCTGAACACACCCTCTGCCTCAAGAGTCGGTCAGGTGCCTCAGAAAAGGCATTCTGAAGCTATCCATTTTTGTTCTTTTTTAATTTGCCAGGGGATACACACCCTCACCAGAGAGAGAGAGCAAGAGTGGGAGAAAGCTGTCCCCAACAGTGTGTGATCCCGCTGAACTCTTTCTCCTCCATTTCTCCTCCATCCTGCGGGGATCTTAGGCACACACACCACATGCACCTGGCACATTTTCTTAAGCTGCTGGTTCTGGAACTTGAACTACAAAGTCAGCCATGTGGGATCCAACCACCTTAACCACCAAGCCAAGCCACCAAGCTGGCCCAGAAAGCCTAACTTAAAACACAGGTTTGTTTATTTATTTATTTTTTTGCTCACTAGGGGCAGAGAAAAAGAAAGAACGAAAGGGAGAAAGAACCACCTGGGGAGATGGCCACAATAATCCCTTCCCCTCTAGGGATTTGGGAAACACATGCACATGTGCCTCACATGTCTTTCAGGTTGCCAGGTCTGGAACTCAAACCATGGAACTGGTCACATAGGGTGCAGTCACTGTAATTACCACGCCACTGGCTAGCCCTGTTCATGTGGCGTGAGTTTAAGCCACTGGGTCTGGGATTTGAACCGCAGTCGACTACATGGTAGTCCAGCGACATAGCCATTACACTAAATGCTGGTCCCTGCTCACTTGTTTTTAAAACAAGGCTTTCGTCAAGTACCTCTCCCATCCCCCTCAGACAAACTGACCTTCCACAGCAATGACTGACTTCCCATACTTTATGAAATAAAGCTTTCTCCCTCCTACCTTCTCCCTGGTTGACCCCTCAAGCAGTGAGGGCCCTTGCACTCTGGAGAGAGTGGGCTCTGGGCACCCCCATTCCGCTCCTGAAGATCTTCTTCTGAGTAGGCCAATAGGTATGGGGCACCTCAAGGCCATGTGGGCTGTTTTTTACCCCCTTCTTTTTTGAATGGCCAGAGGGCGCATGTGCTCTTCAGAAAGAGAGAGAGAGAGAGAGAGAGAGAGAGAGAAGAAAGTACTGCTCCCTCACCCCCACACATACAATGATGCAGTTTCGCTGCAATCCCTTCTCTAGCTCTTCATCTACTCAGGATTTATTCAAGCCACCAGGGCCAGGATTGAACCCCAGTTCAATCCTGAGGCAATTCAGTTGCAATTCCCTGAGGCTGGGAGGTGAGGGTGGCTGTCTCACACCTGCCCCTGCTGACTGGACCACACTGCTACTGCTCATGTCCAAGAGTGTCAGTGGCCACCAGGAAGAGGCTCAGGGCTACCCAGCTCTGGGGACACCAGCCTAAGACAAAGAGGAAATCCCAATTGTTCAATAGGTGCCCTGCCCCTGCCTGGGGACCCCTCCGACCCCGAAACAACCAGTAGAGGGGACACTATGTCATTACCCAAGCAGTACACAAAAGTCCAGCAACATAGCGATTATACTAACTGCTGGTCCCTGTTTATTTGTTTTTAAAGCAAGGCTTTCATCAAGTGCCTCTCTGTTTGAGATCCAGCTCACCTTTACCACCAGGCCATGAGTGGAAGCAGGTGGAATTTTCTTTTTTTTTTTTTTTAAGAATTATTTAATTTAATTTGATTTATTATTATTATGATTATTATTATTACTTCTTTAAAATTGACCAGAGAGAGACAGAGAAAGGGAGGGAAAGTGAGAAAGCAAGTCACCAGATCCGGGACTTGAACTGTGATCAGTCATATGGGAGTCCAGGGCCTTAACCACCATACCACCTGCTGGCCCTAGCAGGTGAAATTTTCAATTGGATGATCATGGATGGACAGATCACACTGAGGGAAAGATCTAGTCCATGGCCTGGTGTTTTAACTTCCTTTTTCCATGGAATAGCGTTAATATCAATAATTAGGGTCCATATATGTACTTAGTTGAGGAAAGGGTCCTCCCTGCTCCCTGCCATGTCTCAAGGCCTTGCCTCAAGGGACAGGCCCATGGCCAGGACCACAGCCTCAGATCCCAGCTGTTCTCACCTTTCTGCAATGAATGAGGCCTGAGAAACGGACCTCAGCAGGTCTCCAATAGTCACCCCGTACCTGCTACAAGCTGAGGCCGGTCTGATGACTCTCTCTCCTCTCCAGAGCTCAAAGGCTGCTTCTGAAGTCCTCCCTCCCCACATGCTACGTCCACTAGTATGTGATTGTCCTGGGCCCTGTCCTGGGGGAGGCAGTCAGCTTTGTGACTTCATAAAAGGCCATTTTATGACAAGTCTGGACCTGGCAAAGCAGGAGCTGGGCAGCAGGCACTGCTCCCAGGAACATCATGTGGCTTTTCATAGAGAGACATCCCCACCTCTAAGGGAATGAAAAAAGAGCTTCCCCACGGTAAGAGTCCAGGACACCTCCGCGCCTCAGATGTGCCTCACATTGATGACCGTGGCTCCCAGGCCTAACTGAGACCTCCAGGCCAAACTGGAAACATTTCTCAGAGGTTCAGGCCCCAGGTGGCCAGCTTGGGGAGGGGCAGGAGGTAATTACTCTAGGTGGTGCTAGTGGGTCCAACCAGCCTCCACCGGTCCTTCTCTAGGCCCTTTGGAAATTAAACGACTAATAGGGAGGGAAGATTCATCTGACCTGAGTCTTCATCAGGAGCTGCTCCTGTAGTTCCCAGAGTTCCTTCAAATGGATCAGGCCAGAGAACCCCGAGTCCCGTAGAAAGAGCTGGTGGCTACAAGCATTGTCCCAAATCCAGGGGCTTCTGGGAGCTTGGAACCCAGGCCAAGCTCGGGTGTACTTTATTCCCAATGTCGACTCCGCCATTATTTCCTCCAGAAGGATTTACAACCCAGAACCTGGGGCAAACGTGCCTGGGGTGCTTGTTCCTAACCTTCCCTGCACCTGTTCCCCAGCCCTAATCTAGAACTTGGCCTCTAGGGAGGGGAGGGCTGGAGGAGTCAGCTGGGATGATAACTGGCAGCCAGGCAGGGGAATCTGGGCCTGGGGTGGGAGGAGGGTACCTGGAAGGCAGAGTTTGGCCCTCCTCCTGCTTCATGCTGGGCCTGTCCACGGCGAGACTGGTCCAGTGTATACCATCTCTGGCCACCCCCCGGCCTCTGCTTTGATTATGACATCACTGTCCTACCAGAGGACTCCATGGAGGAAGGTGAGTAAGCTTGGCTAAAGGTTCCAGATGCTTTCTTCTGGAAAGGGTTGATAGACTGGTTTGGGGAGGGGAACAGGTCTCGCTTCACTTCCAAGGGGCTCATCAGGACCTTGACTGCCCTTCACATTGCTGTAGCCTTTTCAGGTGCAAAGAGGCCTACAGCAGATCCTCTGACCTCCACCTTCGGATCCACTCAGTTTTCCATTCTCTGCTGGAACAGAGTGGACAAGTGGGCCATCCCCCCGCCCCCGTTCCACTGCTTTCCAGCACTTCTGAAAACGTGCCCTAGGCTTTTTCTGGTAAAAAGCTCACTTCTCGCTTAAATGTGGAGAGTCCCAGCTCCTCCAGCAGGCAGGACAGAGGGCAAAGACCAACCACAACCCAGGGTCGGGAAGAATAGTCATACACCAATAACGATCAATGTAGAAGTAGCCATCAATTATCTGGCACTTACTGTGTGCCAGGCCCCAAGCTAAGCACTGCATACACATTATCACATGTGATTTTCATTACAACGCCAAAAAGGAGGTATTATTTCCAATCTCTAGCGAGGGAAATTGAAGCTCAAGGGAAGTGAAGTAATTAGGCCAAGGTCCCGCTGCTGGTCGTCAAAAGCACCAGGTTTGAGAACCAAGTCTGTTTTTGCCTTCAAAGCTGAACTCAAGCATTGAGCTAGTCCTCTTCCAAACCCTTCCCAGCAGTAAAAGACAGTATTTTCTTGGGCCAGCAGGTGACGTGGTGGTTAAGGTGACTGGACTCCCATATGGCTGACAGTGGTTTGAGTCCTGGACCTGGCAGCTTGCTTTCTTTCCTTCTCCCTCTCTCTCTCTTTCTCTCTCTGTCTGGTCAACTTCGAAAATAAAATAATGACAATGAATAAAATTAAAAATTCTTAAAAAAAAAAAGGTATTTTTTTCATCCTTAACTACCAATGATGAAGTTCCAAAAGGGGTAAATTTGAGCCCAATACCACCCAGATCACCAGCTTTTAGATAAGGAACTTGACTGCTTGACCTGTTTGATTTTTTTTTTAAGAATTATTTTATTTAACTTTTTAAATTTTAATTTGAGCATTTGACCAGAGAGGGACGGGGTGGGGGGGGTGAGAAAGCAAGCCACCAGGTCCGGGTCTCGAACCATGGTTAGTCATGTGGGAGTCCAGCACCTTTAACCACTATGCCACCTGCCAGCCCCTGACCTGTTTGATCTTTAAGGATGTTGGGAAGCAGCTGTTTTGATTGTTTCTCACCATTTTGCAGATGATTAAAGTGAGGTCCTGGGGGCCAAAGAAAGGGAGTCCTTGGGGTCTGTGGCTCTAAGGTAGGGTAAGTCAGCTTAATGTAAACTATATACATACGGATTTTAAGGGTACATGTCCTAAATATTGGGTGTGGCTTCTCTCTCTGACTGGGACCCTGGTACATGGCAACTGGGGTGGAATAGGGGTTAGCTGTCTCGTTTCTCACTTAGGCCTCTGGTCCCTCCATGAAGTTGGGAACTGACTTCTGGAGATGGAAGCTGCCACATGCCCTGAGCCAGGCAGGGGCTTAGGCTGTAGTTTCCATGGTGCTTTCGTTTCTTTCTCTGCAAGGTGACAGTGGTGGATGTGATGTAATTGGACAGGAGCATCCTTTTGTGTACCGCTTGGGTAATGAGATAGTGCCCCCTCTACTGGTTGTTTCGGGGTCGGAGGGGTCCCCAGGCAGGGGCAGGACATCTATTGAGCAACTGGGATTTCTTCTTTGTCTTAGGCTGGTGTCCCCAGAGCTGGGTAGCCCTGAGCCTCTTCCTGGTGGCCACTGACACTCTTGGACATGAGCAGTAGCAGTGTGGTCCAGTCAGCAGGGGCAGGTGTGAGACAGCCACCCTCATCTCCCAGCCTCAGGGAATTGCAAGAGGAAGCACAGGAGCTGTGGGGTGGCACCAGGGTGAGGATGGTCTAGCAGGAGCAGCTGGGTCAGGGGAGCTAGGAAGAGGAGGTGCTGGGAGGGGGGAGAACAGAAGAGCAGCTTGAGGCCCAGAGGACTTTGTGTTTGTGATTCTCCTGCCCCAGGATGAGGTGGGTGAAGTTGGGGGCCAGTTCAGGTAGAGCATATCTAAATCTGTAGCTGCTGGTCCGGGGGCCAGGGCTGGGCTGCTCTTGCCCTTCCCTATTGCTGGGCAGCTCTGCAAGCAGGACTCCTCACCATTTCAAGGTATGTGCTGCTTTCTCAGGTACACCAGTGAGGAGAAGGGAACAGGCAGAGCAGTAGAGAGTCCAGAGGTTTCTACTGAAGAAGTCGAGAAATCCCTTTCTTGAGAGAGTGCTTTGGAACAGGTATGCCAGAACCAAACTGGGTGTGTGGGCTTTGATTATCTATGGGTTTGTATTGTGTATTAGATGTGAAAATATTGGCCACAAGAGGTAGGCCTAGTGCACAGGTGTGCATCCCTATGTATCTGGCTGTGAAACTTGTTAATAAGTGTTCTTTGAACACAGGAGCAGCTGGGGAAGCCTGGGTGCTGCCACTTTCCCTTTCCAGGGTGAGAATTCAGGGGTACTTACAGGCGCATGGCTGTCTGTATGTGTGTCAGCAGAGAAAGAGGAGACTGCTGGAGTCACAAGGCAGAGATTTCTGACGGTGCAGCTGCTGCACAAGCCTTGCTTTGCTTTCCCAGTCTCCTGGGTCCTGGCTTCTCCTAAGCCCTTTCTTGGTGCCCCTCACTCCCATTACTACCCTGAAACCCCAGGCTGGGTTTCTGAAGGGGACCAGTGCCATCTTGTGGTCAGCGGAGGCAGTGCCAGAGTGGGTGGGTTGGGCCCTGGGTTCCCACAAGGGCTCCACCATTCAGGAACACAGTTGGTGCAAAGCCACCATTGGGCTGGCTAGACTATGGACAGAGGAGAGATAACTAAGGTTCAAACACTCCTTCTTCAAGAATTTTACAGGGAGGGAGAACCAGCAGTTAGCGTAGTGGCTATGTCGCTGGACTCCCACGTAGTCAACCCACGTCCCGGACCTGGTGGCTTAAAACTCACGCCGGGCACGTGTGCGTGCGTGCCCAAGATCCCAAGAGGAGAATGGAGGAGAAGGGATTGTGGCGTGACCATCCCCCCTGGGGGGGTGATTTCTCGCTTTCTGTCTCTATGTCTCTGTCTGTCTGCCTGGCGAGCACATGCGCCCTATAGCGAAAACCTCTCACCCCAAAAAAGAATTTTACAGGGAGGCAAGGCAGGAAAGCTGTCTATAGGAGTGCTGCAGGAAAGGCATAGGCAGGTTATATGTGAGCTCCAGGCTCTGGGCACCATCGCTTGATCCACCTCTCTGGTTCAGATTTCTCATCTGCAGTGGTGGCTAACCATTGCTACTCTGTGGGACGGCAGTGACAGTTAAATGAGAGAATGCAGCTAAAATACTTGGCTGAGCAGGGCAAGCAGTAAAGTCAAGGTAAATAAATACTAGTGGCTATTACTGACATAGGCAAAGTTCCAGAAGCACAGAGAAGAGAGCTAGCTGTGTGTTGTGGCTGGAGAAAGGGTGACAGAGAGGGGATGGCATTGCCACCACACATTGCAGAATCTGTATCTTGAGTAGTTATTTCAAGTTATACAAGTAAATGAGTAGAAAGAACTCTCTGCTGGAAAGCAGGTGATGGAATCCAAAGAGGAATGGAATCAAGAGAAGCATTCAGGCTCCTTTCCAGCTGTGGAGTCTGAGCATGGCAGTGGATTCCCTGTGTGTCTGTTTTCTATGTGAAAATATTGGCTGTGAGGACTCAAAGGAAATGCCTGGTCACTTGTTCATGACTCAGAGATAATGAGCTCTGTCAGGCCTTGAAGGCTGGATATACTTTTGTTGAGCATCTCAGGGTCGAGATTCTGCTCAACTGAGGAGTCACGTTTATCTTCTATTGCTTCCACGAGGAGGTCCCTGGGTCAGACTCGTGTGGTGTTAGGCAAGTCACTAACTCTCTCTGGGCCTTACTTTCCCCAACTATGACATGAAGGGGGTTGAACTAGATCTCTGAGGGCAGTCCTGCATTCCTTATGGACTTTTGATATCTCCATTTCCTGCCTCACCTGTCATACCTGGCAATAAATATTTATTGATTTCTACATGCTAGGTCTTGAACAGTAAGATTTAAAAAACAAAACAGTGCCCAGGACCAGGAGGGGGCATGGTGGTTAAGGTGCTGGACACTCCCACATGGCCAACCATGCTTCAAGTCCCAGACCTGGTGGCTTGCTTTGTTTCTCTCTTTCTCTCTCTCTCTCTGGTCAAATGAAAACAGATGAATGAGTAAATAAAATTAAATTTAAAAATTCTTAAAAAAAACAAGATAAAACGGTGCCTTCTATGAAATAAATGCTATGATTTCTGATATGTTTACGGGAAATATTTTCCTAGATCTTAGCACATTCTAAGTATGATGGGGCAAATCGGAGGATAAAGCAGAGGCTCTGTGTTGACACACAGGCTAGACTAAGGCATCGAGAAGGTTATCAGAGAGGTTATAGTCCGGCCTTGGAAGGGTCAAGTCCCTGACTTTTCCTTTCAGCCTTCTGAAGCAGCCCATGTGTACTCAGCAGCCCGTGTTTATGCAAAAAACTACAAATTCCGTAAGGCAATGCACGGCGCAAACTGCACATGCGTCAACCTGGACGGGGCGGGGCCCCTCCTAAACGCGGAACTCCATTTCCCAGGCATCCCCGGGGCTTTTGATTTCCCCCTCTGGGCGCCGGCGTCCTCCCGCCCCCTGCTTGCGAGCCTCGCGCCAAGCGCCAAGCCGGCGCGCGCGCAGGGCACGTAGCGCGCGCGAGTGACGCATAATATGTGGGCCATCCTGGAGCCGTGGTCGCGCTGTGTGTGTGTGTGAGTGAGGGAGAGTGAGTGCGGGACCTGAGACGGTGTGTGTGAACTGTGGCCGCTGGCGGGGTCAGGGGGGAAGCGGCAGAGCCGCCCGGGAAGGTGAGTAGGAAAGAAGGGAGACGGCTCTCTGGGAAGGGCGCGAGGAGACAGGGCGTGCGGGCGGCCGGCCGGAGAGTGGGCGCCGGGCTGGGGGGAGGGGCGGCACCTGCTGGGGCCGCTGGCGGGGAGGG
>NW_006206856.1:2082583-2111285 GCF_000334495.1 Tupaia belangeri chinensis
GAGGGGGCGGGCCAGGCCGCCCGGGAGGCTGGCCGGGGGCCTGACAGGACGTTTCCTCCTCCTGATTCCTGGCCCGGGGGCGGGGCCTCCACGTTCTTCCTCCAGTCCCCAAAAGAAGCTTCCCCAGAGTAACTCTTCCGCCCGGAGTGGGGGCAGGGGTGTGTACGCCCCTACCCGGAGTAGAGGCGCCTTCACTTCCCTTCTCACCTTTTTTTCCCCAGTCCTTGCGGGCTCCGCTCCGTACGGGTTGGGGGGCTCCATCTTTCTTGCCGTACGACGGCCCCCTTCCCGGACTGTCTCCGCCTCCAGCCCCGGTCACCTGGGCGGGCTCTCCCCTCCCTCGGCCTCAGGCCACCTCCTCCTGCACCCGCCCTGCTCTGGGACCAGGAAAAGGGGGCGGAGCTTTCCAGGCCTCCCTCCCAGTGGAGGGGAGCGGTGGAGAAAGAGGTGTGTGGTCCTGTGGCGTGGAGCCAGACCTTAAGAGTGCCCAAGCTTCCCGGGAGCCTATTACCAGGGGTTATAGTTGTTTTCAACTGGAGTGACAGGCATTTAAGTCCGTCTTCTAGACAATTTCCGTCTTGTTTCCTCTTACTGCAGCGAGCGCTGTGGTTTCCCATTTGTTGAAATCTTGGGGTGTTTGTAGTACTTTTGAATCACAAATGACCCGTCTTTCTCCAAGACGTGTTGATCTCAGTTTTTTTCCTTACTGTGTTTTTTATTTTCAGTAGAAAGTTTTTTAGTGATCCGAGTTATAATCTGTTTATATTGGTAGCATCTTCTTGTTCTAAATGCTTTTTTAATATACAGAGTGAGAGGTTTATGGTAGAGTCATTTTTAATGTTCTTTTTCCGGTTTCCTAGAGTTTACTTTTAACATTTATATAAGTGGATACAGTTGGATTTTAAGAATTGATTTGGAATCCTACACGCTGTCAAGATTTTAACTTTACATATAGCAGTTTATTCATTAACCATTTAATAAATTCATTTTAAATTTTGTTTAGTATTACTATTTTTAAATTTGCTGTAGGGCAGTGTGGTCACCAGAGAGAGACAGAGAAAGCTGGGTGGGAGAGTGAAAAAGCAACACATCAGGTCTGGGACTCAAACTGCGGGTGGCTATGTGGGAGTCCAGCGCTCTAACCACCACACCACCTATTCACCCCAGTTATCTATTTTTGATACTGTTTTACTTTTGGATGCTACAGAGAAGATAGAGAATTGGGGAATATAGCGAAGTCATTTCATGCTTGTACTTTTAAAAATAACTAGTTTTATTTATTACTTTTTAAAAATATGCTGTGTGGCACATGCACTCACCAGAGAGAGAGACAGAGGAAGAGAGAAGGAAAGTGCAAAAGCAAGCTGCCAGTTCCATGAGTTGATCTGTGGTTGGCCGTGTGGGAGTCCAGCACCTTAACTACCATGTTACCAGCTTGCCCCATGCTCATCATTTCTTGGGTTGTCGAGCACTATATTATACCACTCTACCTTTTGTTAAATTTAGTTAAGTCTTTTAAAACATTTTTTTGGGAGCCAGCAGGTGACTTGGTGGTTAAGGTGCTAGACTCCAAAAGGCCAACCACGGTTTGTGTCCCTGACCCAGCGGCTTGAAAAATCACCCTGGATGTGTGGGTGTGTGTGTGCCCAAAATCCAAAGAGGAGAAGGAATTGCAGTATGGCCATCCCCTCTGAGGATGATTTCTCACTTTCCAACTTTCTCTGTCTCTTTCTGGCGGTCACATGGGCCCTATGGCAGAAAAATCTTAAGTTGGTTTGTTTGTTTGTTTGTTTATTTATTTATTTATTTACTTACTGGGCCAGCAAGTGGTGTGGCGGTTAAGGTTCTGAACTCCCACATAGCTGAAACCAGTTAGAATCCCTGACCTAGTGGCTTAAAAAATCACACCAGGCATGTGTGCATGTATGCCCAAAATCCTGGAAGGAGAATGGAGGAGAAGGGATTGTAGGATGGCCATCCCCCTGGGGGTGGGGTGATTTCTCACCTCCCCACCCTATGGCAAAAACCTTAAAAAAAAAAAAAAAAAAAAAAGAAAGAAAGAAAGAAAGAAAAGTTCAGGCAGTTTAGAAAGAATGGCTAATGCTTAATGCTTGGGGCCAGCAAGTGATGTGGTGGTCAAGGACGCTGGACTCCCACATAGCTGAGGTGGTTTGAGTCCTGGGTCTGGTGGCTTTTTTTCTCATTTTCCCTTTCTCTCTCACTCTGTCCCTATCTGGTCAAATTAAAATAAATAAATAAATACAGTTTAATAAAATAATTATTAAAAAAGAAAGAATGGCTAATCCCAAGGCCTGGAAGGCATGGATTTCAAGCTGGAGGATCCAACACTTGAACCATGGAGTTGGCCGTGTGGGAGTCCAGTACCTTAACCACTGTGGCACCTGCTTGCCCCAACTCCTTTCTTTCTTTTTTTCTTTTTTAAATTGCTAGAGTGCTAATGTGCTTGAGAGAGAGGGGTGGTGCAAGAGAGAGAGAGGGAGAACACGAACACTCTCAAAGGGCATGGTCATGCTGTAATCCTTTATCCTGCATTTCTCCATCCTGTTAGGATTTTGAGTATATGTGCATATGTACTTGTCATGTCTTTTAAGCTGCTGGGGTTGGGATTTAACTACAATTGGCCATGTAGGATTCAACTCCCTCTGCACAGGGGTTTACCTTTGTGCTTTGGGGTCAGCTCTCAGTAACTTCTTTGGAGAAATGTTTAGTTACATCCTTTGCCCATTCTTCTAAATGCCTTGCTTTTGTCTTTATCCTTGGATTGTAAGAGTTCTTTATATATTTAGATAGTAGTTCTTTATGAGATACATGGTTTGCAAATTATTTTTCCTAGTCCATAAGCTGTCTTTTTACTTTGTTAATAACATAATAATGTTCTTTGCACAGAATTGAAAATTTTTTAGGTAGAAATTACATTTTTTTAAAAGATAGGTTTTGCTGTAGGGTGCATATGCTCACAAGAGAGACAAAATGAGAAATCATCCTCCAGTGGGTATGGCCATATTACAATTCCTCTTCTCCTCCATTCTCCTTTTGGGATTTTGGACATACATGCACATGTGCCTGGTGTGAGGTTTTTTTTTTTTTGGAGAGGTTTTTGCTATAGGGCGCATGCGCTCGCCAGACAGACAGAGACATAGAGACAGAAAGCGAGAAATAACCCCCCAGGGGAGATGACCACGCCGCAATCCCTTCTCCATTCTCCTCTCGGGATCTTAGGCATGCACGCACACGTGCCCGGCGTGAGTTTTAAGCCACCGGGTCCGGGATGCGAACCGCGGTCGACTACGTGGGAGTCCAGCAACATAGCCATTACACTAACTGCTGGTTCCCCCTGGTGTGAGTTTTAAAACTGCTGAGCCTGGGACTAGAACTGCAGTCTACTACATGGGAGTCTAGCAACATAACCATTACACCATCTGCTAGTGCCTACTTTTTTTTTTTTTCTTTAAACTTTGCTGTAGGACACACGTGCTCACTCAAGAGAAACAGAAAGAGAGAGGAGAAAAGTGAGAAAGCATTCTCAAGATGGGATGGCCATACTACAGTTCCTTCTTCTCTATTCTGTTCTTGGAATTTAGGGCATGCACACACATATGCCCTGTGTGTATTTCAAGCTGCTGGGTCCAGGACTAAAACTATACTTTCAGCCACTGGGAATCTAGCTGCCTTAACTACCATGCCACTGCTAGCCCCAAATTTCTTTTTTTTAAAAAATTACTTAACTTTATATATTTATTTATTTTAATTTGACCAGCGAGGGACAGAGCAAGAGCGAGTGAGAGATAGAGAGAAAGTGAGAAAGCAAGCTGCCAGGTCTGGGACTTGAACTGTGGTTGGCCATGTGGAAGTCTATCGCTCTTAACCACAATGCCACCTCCTGGCCCCCAGAATTCCTTTTTTAAAAGTTACTGATTCCTTTCTCTTTTTTTATTTAAAGAATTGTTTTATTTAACTTTATTTATTTATTTTAATTGACCAGAGAGGAACGGGGGGGTGGGGTGGGGTGGGGGGAGTAAGCAAGCAAGCCATCAGGTCCGGGATTTGAACTGCAGTTGGCTGTGTGGGAGTCCAGCTCCCTTAACTGCTGCACCACCTGCCAGCCCCAAAAGTTACTGATTTCTGGGGCAGGCAGATGGCATAATGGTGATGTCACTGGACTCCCATGTAATTGACTGTGCATTGAGTCCCAGACCTGGTGGCTTGAAACTCATGCCAGTCACGTGTGCGTGCATGCCCAGATCCCAAGAGGAGAATGGAGGAGAAGGGATTGTGGGGTGGCCATCCTCTCAGGTGGTGATTTCTCATTTTCTGTCTCTCTCTGTCTCTCTGGTGAGTGCACATGCCCTAAAGTAAAAAACTCTCAAAAAAAAAAAAAAAAAGGAACTGATTTCTTTCATGAGCAAGAGAGGAACAGAGAGACAGCACCCCCAACGAGGTCCCAAGGCCATGATCTAACCCCAGCTTTAGTCACTTCTAGATCATGGACACCCTTGTGCTCAGTATGCTCAGGGAGGTCTATGAATGCAAACTCAGACCCTTCCCTTGTGGGTCATCTTCACAGTGTCTTTAGTTACCACTGTGCCACCATCCAGCTCCCAAAAGGCTTATATTTTGAAGCCCTATTTACCAATTCTTTTGTTCCTTGTGTACTGTTGGTGTCATAATTAAAAACCATCACAAAACAGGGTCATGATGATGTATCCCTACATTTACTTCTTAGAGTCTTACAGCTTAAGCATCTACATTTAAGTCTTTGATCTGTTTTCAGCTAATTTTTATGTATGATGTGAGACAAAGGTCAAACTTTATTCTTTTGTGTGACGGTATTCAGTTCCCACAGTACCACATGTTGAAAGATGATTCTTTACTCCTTAAATGGTCTCGATACCCTTGTTAAGAACTGATCATTCATGTGAAGGCTTATTTCTAGACTGTCAGTTCTAATGAATTGTCTATATGTTGATCCTCATGCTAGTAGCACACTGTTTTGACTCCTGTAGCAGTGTAGTAAGTTTGAAACTGGAGTTCTCTCCAACTTAGTTCTTTTTTTTTCCTGAGGTCTTTGCTATAGTGTGCATGCATTCACCAGAAAGAAAGAGAGCAAGAGAGAGACAGAAAGTGAGAAATCACTCCCTGGGGTGATGGCCATGCCACAGTCCCTTCTCCATTCTCCTCTTGGGATCTCAGGCATGCATGCGCACCTAGTGTGAGTTTAAGCCACTGGGTCTGGGACTCGAACCACGGTCAATTACATGGGAATCCAGCGACATAGCCATTATACCCCCCTCCCCCCTTTTTTTTTTGAGAGGTTTTTCGCTATAGGGCGTGTGTGCTTGCCAGACAGACAGAGAGAGACAGAGAGACCAAAAGCGAGAAATCACCCCCCCAGGGGGAATGGCCACACCGCAATCCCTTCTCCTCCATTTTCCTCTTGGGATCTTGGACATGCACGCACATGCGCCCGGCATGAGTTTTAAGCCACCAGGTCCAAGACGCGAACTGCGGTCAACTACGTGGGAGTCCAGCAACATAGCCATTATGCTAACTGCTGTTCACCCCCTTTTTTTTTAAGGGAAATTTTTGCTATGGGGCGTGTGTGCTTGCCGAAGAGACAGAAAGTGAGCAATTACCTATGGAGTATGAACATGCCACAATCCCTTCTCTTCCTTTCTTATAAGATTTTGGGCACGTGTGCACATGCGCCCATTGCACATGCACCCAGCGTGAGTTTCAAGCCTCCATGTCTGAGACTTGAACTGCAGTGGGCCATGTAGGAGTCCAGTGTCTCAATTACTGTGTCATCTGCCAGCCCCTCTTTCTTCTTTTTTAAATTTGCCAGAAGCTTTTGGGCATGCACGTATATGCGCCTGGCATGTTTCTCAAGTCGCCAGGTCTGGGGCTCAAAATGTGTGGCTGGCCATGTAGCATCTAGTTGTCTTAACCTCCATTTCACAGTTTAGCTCAAGAAAGATCACCCTCTACTGCAGTGTGGTCATACACCTGCCGTATTCAGGCCACCATGGCCGGAATTAAACCACGGTCAGCTATGTGGGATCCAGCTCCCAGGGCACAAGGATTAACCACTGTGCTATAGACAGGCCTCATTTGGGGTCTTTTTTATCCCTTTTGCAGACATTCCATGTAGATGTCTTATTTGGCTTCTATGAAGCCTGTCTCAGCTCCCTGTTTATGTCTATGCTGACCATTCATCCTAGCAACATTTTCTCTTACCCACCTTCCAAGAAATCAGCTGTGAGAGAGGTTAGGAAGTCTGAAGAACAAATAGGTTTATGGTATGCCTTTCCAGCTTTAACGTTGGTAACAAAATCTCTTCACTTCTTGGCTTGTGTTATGTTAAAAATTAGTAGGGGGCCGACTGGTGAGGTGGTGGGTAAGGTGTCTGGATCTCACGCCTTACTGTCTGATTCAAGTCCTGGACCCAGTAGCTTGAAAAACATGCTAGGTGCATGTGTACCAAAAATCCCGAGAGGAGAATGGAAGAGAAGGGATTGTGGTGTGGTCATTCCCCATGAGGGTTTGACCTCCCCCTCACAAACCCTATATCACTCTCTGGCAATTGCACACGTACAATTTATCATTCATGGAACTTCCCCAAAGGGAAGCAGAAGATTTTTGGAAGTAATTTTTTTAACTACGTTTTATATTTAAGAAAAAATAGAAAGCAAAACTTCAGAGTTTTAGAGATCTAAGCCTGGGATCACTGTATGTGCCGTTCGTAGGTATTAGGTATGTTTTGTTTGTTTTTATATTTTTTTGCCATAGGGCACATGTGCTCACTGTGGGGGTGGGGGGGAGAGAGAGAGAGAAAGAAAGAAAGAAGTCATCCCCCCAAGGAGATGGCTATGCTGCAGTCTCTTCTCCATCCTCCTTTTGGGATTTCGGGTACTCATGCACATGCATCTGGCATGGTTTTCAAGTTGCCAGGTCTGGGACTCAAACTTCATTCAGTGCCTTACCACCATAAGACTTGCTGGTTTAGGTGTATGCATTTGAAACAAAAAAATTCATTTATTTCTTTTAATTTGACCAGAGAAAGACACACACACACACACACACACACACACACACACACACACACACAAACACACACACACACACAGAGAGAGAGAGAAAAGAAGCAAGCCACCAGGTCTGGTAGTGTCCAGTGCCTTAACCACCACACCACCTGCTGGCCCCAGGTGTATGCGTTTTTGATGAAAGGGACCACAAATCTTGTCTGATTCTCAAAATGATTCCTAGAAAGATTTAGGAATCAGCTTTTTTAAAAAAAATATTCATTTTTATTTTATTATTTTTGGTTTGGCCACAGACAGAGACAAAACAAGCTGCCAGGTCCGGGACTCAAACCATAGTCGGGCCATATGGAAGTCTCGCACCTTAACCATCACACCACCTGCCGGCCCCAAGAATTAGCATTTTGATCTGACTTCTGCCTTATTTGACAGTTGAGGAAGCTGAGGCTAAGCAAGGTGAAAGGATTTGTTCATCATGATGTAATGAGTTTTTGGCTTAATGAGTATGCAGGATTCCCTAGTATATCACAAATAAAATAATCTGAAGGGGCCAAAGGTTCAATTTCTCTTGCTTTCTAATTGTTTTGCATATCTGCTTCTACCTTTTCTACCTTCTCTTGTTTCCTTTGTAAGAAGATCTATTTGCCTGTGTTCACTTTTTTATTTTTACTTCCTTAGGCCAAGCTATGACTACTGTAGCGGTGCATGTGGACTCCAAGGCCGAGCTCACTACCCTGCTGGAACAGTGGGAAAAGGAACATGGCAGTGGGCAAGACATGGTACCAATCCTTACCAGGTATGAGTAGTTAGGTTTTGTTTGTTTGTTTGTTTTGTTTTTTAAAGAGAATTTTGCTGTAGGGTGCATCTGCTTGCCAGAGAGACACAAAGAGACAGAAAGCAAGAAATCATCCCCTGGGGGGTATCATTTGCCTATTTTTCTATGCAAAAATGTGTCATGAATTTTCTGATGACCCAGTAATGTTCTAGGTAGTTGAAGGTGGTGAACTTTTTTTTTTTTTTTTAAGGTTTCGCTATAGGGTGCTTGGGCTTGCCAGAGAGAGACAGTGAGAAAAAGTGAGAAATCACCCCCCTGCAATCCCTTCTCCATTCTCCTCCTGGGATTTTGGGCATGCACGCACAAACACCCGTTATGATTTTCAAGTTGCCAAGTCTGGGACTCGAACTATGGTCAGCTATGTGGGATTCCAGTACCTTAACTGCTAAGCCGCCCGCTGGCCCCTAAGGTTGTGATCTTAGTAAGAGTAGCAGTCATAATTTAGAGAAGTGATTCGAGTCAGCAAGTATCTTGTAGATAGAACTGGAATTGTTGAGGATGAAGAGAAAAGAGACATTTTAATGATGACTCTTAGGCTTTCAGCTCTGAGCTAAAGATAGTGGTGCCCCTTTTTTCTTTTTCTTTCTTTTTTTTTTAAAAAAAAATCTAGGACTCAAACCCCAGTTGGGCATGTGGGAGTCTAGCACCATTGACCACCACACCACCTGCCGGGCCCAATAGTGCTGTTTTTTAAGGCAGAGAAAGTTTAGAGAAGAATGAATTTAGGAATGGAAATTGCTTTATGAGATTTTTTTTCTATCTCTGTGTTTATTGAAAAATAGCCTTTTTTTAAGTTTTCACTGTTATTTACACTTTGACTGTTAAATTCACCATTGTAGGTGGTAGCGTATTTTATTTTTTTTTTTTGAGAGGTTTTTGCTATAGGGTGCGTGCACTCACCAGAAAGACAGAGAGAGACAGAGAGACAGAAAGTGAGAAATCACCCCCCAGGGGGATGGCCACACCACAATCCCTCCTCCTCCATTCTCCTCTCGGGATCTTGGGCATGCACACGCACGCACCCGGCATGAGTTTAAGCCACCGGGTCCAGGACTCGAACCATGGTCAACTATGTGGGAGTCCAGCGACATAGCCATTATGCTAATTGCAGGTCCCAGTAGTGCATTTTTTTTGTATACTTGTCCAAAATTGACCCCTTTTTCCCTTTGTGCTAGGATGTCTGAATTGATCGAAAAAGAAACCGAAGAATATCGGAAAGGGGATCCAGACCCATTTGATGATCGACATCCTGGTAAGATGTGTTCTCATGACCTTAGGTCTTTTTTTCTTACAAAGGAAATTTGCTATAGGAGTATTTTCTAGTTGAAATAGTGTCTTCTAGGATAAGTTTTATGATCTTTTATTTGTTAAAATAATTCAAGATAGCAATGAGGAAAAATAAATTTTTGAAAAAAATGGAATATTTGAAATATTTACAGGTCAAAAAATAGATCTCAGTTAGAACCATGACAACCCTGTGTGCTTTAGCATGGAATATGCTCTGATACAGAATTATGTGGGATTCAGAACTTTGCCATTTTATGTTTTTCTAAGGTAGAGTACCAGTGGGTGAAGCTTAGTAAGGGTACATGTACAGGCCCACTGTGTGTGTAAATCCTATAGCTAGAAGCAGTCTTCTGTGGAGAGGAGTCTGAAATCTGTGTGGAGAAATAGCATGAATGAGAACAGTTATAAAGATAAGAACATTGTGTATGCAACCTGAATGTTTGGGCGTTTATTTTTTTTTATTAGCTTTTGTCCTCAAATGCGAGTTAGCTAGCTAGGCATTTTAAATTGAGTGCCTAGCCATTTATCTGATATTACCTGATGCCCTTGTCCTGAACATCTCCACTTGAGACTTCAGAGGAATAGTCACTTTTGAACCCACATCTTTAGTAAGTCGGTAAGAACGTGAAGGAGTAGAAAAGTGAATGAAATCAGAAATTGAGTTAATGCCTAGGATTATGAAATGAATGGAAAGGAAGATGATCATGCTTACTGTCCCTGCCTCAGAAAGGATGAAATGGTAACGTGGGAAGAAAAGGGACGGTAGAGAATATGCCTTTTTCTTTTTATTCTTTTAGTTTGCTGTAGGGCACATGTGCTCACCTATAAGAGACAGAGAGAGGGAAAGTGAGAGATCACCCCCAGAAAGGATGGCCAGGCTGCAGTTCTCTGTCCTCTGTTTTCCTATGGGGATTTTGGGTACACAAACACGCCCAGGGTAATTTTCGTGTCACCAGGTTTGGGACTTGAACCATGCAGTCGAGGTGGTTAACCTTAACCTCCACTGCTGGCCCCTGCTTTTTTTAAATAGAAACTTTAACTATTTTTTTCTCCCTACTTCATAATTTAAAAAAATATATATATTTTTTAGTTTGCCCTATGGCATGTGCCAATGGAGACAGACAGAGACCTCACTGGTATGGGGTGAGAAAGCCACCTCTCTGGGGGATGGTCACGCCACAGTGCCTTCTCCTCCATTTTTCCTTCCTTTTGGGATTTTGGACTTAACATGCACACATGCCTGATATGTTTTTCAAGACATATGGTTTAGGACTCAAACCATGCACTTAGTCATGTGGGATCCAGTTACCTTAACCACCATGCCTCCATCTGGCCCTTAATTTTAATGTGTCACATGAGTAAATTGTGCACATGTGAAAGAGAATACCCTTAACAGGGTCTTCCTCTCCCCCCCAATTTGTTAGAGTACGCGTGTGTTCTCTGGTGACCAAGAAGGAGAAAGGGAGAGAGGAAAGTGAGAAACAATTTCCTGTGGGGGGTGGCCACAATGTAGTCCTTTCTCTTCCATTTCACCTTTGGGACTTTGGGCATATACACACATGCACCGAGTGTGTGTTTCAACTGCCAGATTTCCTACTCAAACTGCATAGTTGGCCACGGATCTAGCTACCTTAACTACCATACCACTAGCTGACCCATTTTTCAATAATACTTACAAATTTATTGGAATGAGACATGACTCCTACTGTGTACAGACAGGTCAATTATGTTTTCAGTAATTACCAGATCTCTATCATGAGAATAGACCCAACTGTACACTTGTAGCAGGTGGCCAGGTGTTTAGGAAGCTGTAACCAATTAGGGTAGCTAGCAGAATATTCTTTATGATACACATTCTTTTTCCAGAGGTTCTTGTTCTAAATTAACAGATAGGTTTGTTTGTTTGTTTTGTTTGTTTGTTTTTGTTTTGTTTTGTTTTTTTGCTATAGGGCATGTGCGCTCACCAGAAAGACAGAAATAGAGAGGCAGAAAGTGAGAAATCACCCCCTGGGGGGATGGCCATGCCACAATCCTTTTTCCTCCATTCTCCTCTTGGGATCTTGCATGCACACATGCCCAGCGTGAGTTTAAGCCGCCAGGTCCGGGACTTGAACTGTGGTCAGCTACATGGGAGTCCAGCGACATAGCCATTACACTAACTACTGGTCCCTTTTCTTTCTTTCTTAAAAAGTTTTATTTCTTCAGTGAGAGAAAGAACAAAAGAGAGAAACAATACCTCCTTGATGCCACAGTCCACACTCAGCCTCAGCCACCTCTGGATCATAGGCACACAGGTGCCTAGAGTACTTGGGGAGATCTCTGGATGTAAACCTGGAAACCTTCCCATGTGACTCAGTCTTCAGGGTGTTGTGTTTTATCACTGTGCCACTATCCAACTCCTAGTAAACAGATATGTTTTCTTTTCTTTTGTTTTGAATTATTATTTTTATTTATTTTAAAAAATAATTATTTAACTTTATTTATCTATTTATTTATTTTAATTTGACCAGAGAGGGACAAAGTGAGAGAGAGAGAGAGAGAGCAAAAGTGAGAAAGCAAGTCACCACGTCCGGGACTGGAACTGTGGTCGACCATGTGGGAGTCTAGCGTCCTTAACCACTATACCACCTGCGGCCTTTTTTTGAATTATTTACTTAATTTCACTTGTTATTATTTTTTTCAATTTGACCAGAGAGAGACAGAGGGAGGGAAAGTGAGAAAGCAAGCCACCAGGTCTGGGACTCGAACCATGGTCGGCCATGTGGGAGTTCAGCACTTCAAACACCATGCCACCTATAAGCCCCCTAGAAATGTTTTCAGTACACTGTCCCTGGCCTTTTTTTGAATTATTTACTTAATTTCACTTGTTATTATTTTTTTCAATTTGACCAGAGAGAGACAGAGGGAGGGAAAGTGAGAAAGCAAGCCACCAGGTCTGGGACTCGAACCATGGTCGGCCATGTGGGAGTTCAGCACTTCAAACACCATGCCACCTATAAGCCCCCTAGAAATGTTTTCAGTACACTGTCCCTCATGGCCAAGGAAAACTACTCCCCACTCTATCCCCCATCCTGCCAGCCCTGCCTTCTCCCTCTGTTTCCCCAGGACTGTGTAGTCTCCTATGAATAATGGAAGCTCTGTTTTGTATTTCAGTTATGGATCTGTCTGTCCCTTGCATTTGATGAACTTCTTAAGGGTTACAGGTATTCATATTGGTCACTACACTCATAGCACCTAAACTCAACAACCTTGTGTCAATAGCAGTGGAGCAGTAAATTTCAACTCTATGGGTTGCAATGTGACAACATAGATAACAGGCCTAAAAATCAGATCCTGACTCACTGAGTTTTTTTTGGCCAGAGAGAGGCCACATGTGTTCACCAGAGACAGAGAGAGAGAGAGTGCATCTTCCAGTGAGGTGTGGTCACACTGTAGTCCCTTCAACAGGGTCTTGATACCATGATCCACCCCCAGCTTTAGCCAGCCCTGGATCATGGGTGTGCATGTTCCCAATGTAGGAAGGTCTCTGGATGCAAACCTGAAACCTTTCCATGAGGGTCAGCTTTGCAGAGTGTTGCATTTTACAGCTGTACCACCATCTAGCCCCCTTTATTTATTTTTAGGGTAACTAATCTCTTAACTTTTCTTTTTGTAAATTACTTTGTGATACTTTGTTTATTAATTTAGTAAACCTTTTTCATTAGCTCACATCTTGTCTTCATCCTGTGCTATATCTTGCACTTAAATTTGCCACTGTAGGACTACAAAAGGAAATTAATAAGACAGCTGGTCTCTATTTTAAAGACAGAAAAGGATTTCTCCTAGTCTTTCTCCCAGCAGTTCTTTTACCTCTGGGCTGTGCATTGAATAGATCTCAGGTCCCTCGCCTCTTTTCTTACCCCAAAAGCTAGGGAGTTAGATGGCCAAGGTTACTGTATCTTCAGGGTTCATGATTGCTTGGTGGGCTTCATCCTCTCATGACCACCCAGGGTCTTTACAGGTTTGAGGATGTATCCCTGCTGCTGTTGTCTGTATTTGAAGGAATAATTGGACTTGTAAGCTGTCTTCTCCAGGCCACCCATCCAGAACAGCCTGTGTCCTACCTTTCTGTCCTGGGAAGCCAGGGGTTTTCTTTTTCTTAGGCTCCCTTATGATCTTCTGTAGACTTGTATACCTTCGACTCTGCTGGTCTGGATCTAGTGCTTCTTTATTTAATTCAGCATTGCTATATAGGCACTGTGCTGGGTGATGGGAAGGCCAGAGAGTAGTGCCTTAGGTTTTTATATTGTCATTTTTAATTTTAAACAATGTAAAAGAGAAATTTTGCTCATCACAAGAATCTTTTCTTCGTTTTTACTGGCACTTTATTTTGTACTTATAACAATCGGTGCCTTTCCAGTGGTCTGAGTTGGTTGATGTACTCGTTGGGATGACTTACTCATTCCTTTGTTCTTCCCCTCTTCTTTTGGTAGGTCGAGCTGATCCTGAGTGTATGCTGGGCCACTTGCTGAGAATACTCTTCAAGAATGATGATTTCATGAATGCAGTAGGTTTGCTTCTTCCTTTTTTCCAGACATTATCATCAGCCAACATTTTCATGTACCTTTATTTATTTTTAAAAGAGCTTGATTTCTCTTAAGTCCTTGGCAAAGTTGAAAGTACAATGAGTAGGTTTTTTATTTGGTACTGGTTCAGTTGAAATAAGAGAAGTCATGGGCTTTTTTCTTGCCAAAGTCCTGTTTGTGGCCAAATTGCTTTCTCTTTGGTGTGTACTTTATTTAGTTGAATATTATAGATGACTCTCAGGACATGTATGCTCATTCTTTTTTTTTTTTTTTTTTAAAGCGTTTTTTGCTATAGGGTGTGTGCACTCACCATAGAGAGAGGCAGAGGGACTGAAGGCAAGAAATCACCCCCCAGGGAAGATGGCAACACCACAATCCCTTCTCCTCCATTCTCCTGTCAGGATCTTGGGCATGCATGCACACGTGCCCAGCGTGAGTTTAAGCCACTGGGTCAGGGACTCGAACCGCCATTGACTACATGTTGTCCAGCGACATAGCCATTATGCTAACTGTTGGTCCCCTGACATGACTTTTAAACCACTGGGTCCGGAACTTGAACCATGGTCAACTATGTGGGAGTCCAGTGATATAACTATGTAAATACACCATCTGCTGCTCTCTCTTTGCTTCTTTTTTAAAATTTTTTTTTAGTTTAATTAAATTAGTTAATTATTATTTTTCAGTTTGACCAGAAAGAGAGAGAGAGAGAGAGAGAGAGAGAAGGCAAGCTGCCAAGTCTGGGATTCGAACCATGGTTGGCCATGTGGGAGTCCAGAACTTTAACCACCATGTTGCCTGCCAGCCTCTCTATGCTTATTCTTAACCAAGATGATTTTGAACTTGTGAATATAAGTGTCCTCTTGGACTCCTGAATGGAAAGATGAATGATGCATATGGCAAGGTTCTGCCCTGATGTTGTGTTGTATGATTTGGGCATGTGGAAGGACAAAAAGGTGCTTTTTCTCCAACTCTGTTGTGAGGATTGCATGAGAATATATATGTTTCACACACAATTTTCTTTACATGGTAATTGCTCAATAACTTGTGACTATTATGTTTGTTTTTGGAGGTGGAATGACTTCATGCATAAGAACATGGAATTTGGAGTTCACATTTTGGGTTTAAATCGAGCTCCACTGTTCACTGATAGTTTGATTTGGGGGCAAGTAAAGTCTCTCTCTCTTTTTTTTTGGAGAGGTTTTTGCTATAGGGTGCGTGCCCTACAACAGACAGAGAGAGACAGAGAGACAGAAAGCGAGAAATCACCCCCCAGGGGAGATGGTCACGCCGCAATCCCTTCTCCTCCATTCTCTTCTTGGGATCTTGGGTACGCACGCACATGCGCCTGGTGTGAGTTTTAAGCCACTGGGTCCAGGATGCGAACTGTGGTTGACTACATGGGAGTCCAGCGACATAGCCATTACGCTAACTGCTGGTCCCAAGTGTCTTTGAGCTTTATTTTCTCTAACCTATGATATCAAGATAATTGTATTTACTCAGAATGTTTTGTATGGAGCCATCAGGTGGTGTAGTGAAGGTGTTGTACTCTCACATAGCCGACCACAGTTCAAATGCCAAACCCAGCCACTGAACATTATCACCCTGGGCATGTATGTGTGTGTGCCCAAAAGCTAGAGGAGAATAGAGAAAGGATTGAGGCATGGCTGTCCTCCCTGAGGGGTGATTTCTCACTTTCTCTCCCACTGTCTCTCTCTTTCTGACAAGCACACATGCCCTATGGAAAAAAACTTTTTTAAAAAAAAAAGTGCCCTTGGGTAGGCTAGCCAGTGTGGCATGGTAGTTAAAGCAGCTGGATCCCACATGACTGAGTGCGTGGTTCAACTCCCAGACTCGGCAGCCTGAAAAACACACTAGGCACATATGTATTATTAGTGTCTCTTTTCAGCTTCCAGCTGTCTTCTAGATCACTTCCAGCTGTCTTCCAGACAGTTCCACTGGATATCCCCCCTAGGCACCTTGAATTCTACATGTCTTACCATTTGCTGTACAGTCTGTTTCTCTTGCTGTCTAGCTCAGTAGTGATGATCCTGTCTAGCCAGCTAGAAAATGTCCTTTATTCCTCCAGACTCTCTTTTTCAGTGAATTTATAGATCTTGTCATTCCCTACTCCTGAAAATTCACAAATTCCTATACTTTTGTCCTCATTGCTAGACTTTAGCAACTGCCATCTCTCACTTGGTTACTGCAGTAGGTTCTTAACTGTTTTTTTCTTGTCTTGTCCCCTTCTAATTCCTTCTTCACTTTATAGCTGAGAGATCTTTCTACAATGCAAACAACTGCTCATGCTAACTCTTTCTCAAAATCCTTTTAGTAGTTTCCCATTGTTCTCAGGATAAATTTTAAATTTCTTAGTTTGGTTTAAAACCTAGTCTGACTTTGACTCTTATTCTCTGCAGCTTCAGTTCTTATCCTTTGGCCCTTTGTTCCTTCCAGGATGCTTAGCTACTTCTATGTCCTTTACGTTCTGGCTTGGAATCCCTGCCTTTATGAAGCCTTTTCTGATTGCTCTGCCAGGGCCGTATGGTCTCCTAGGGACTTCTGTATTATCCTGTACTCATGATGTGATTTGTTTTCCCACTTTCACCTCTGTTGGATTGTGAGCCTTTTGATGGTGGACTGTATCTAGTTATTTACTGTTTTATACATAGCATACAACATACTGCCACTTGGTAATAGAGATTCACCAAATGTTAGATTAATGCCAAAAATTTAATTTTTGTATTAATCATTGTCAAGAGTCTTGAGCTTATCTTGCTTTGCTTTGTATAAATGAAGAAATGTAGGTAAGGGTGAGGGGATAATTTCATAATACCCTTTGAGCTGTAATTTCTGTTGTTATGGGATTACTTGGATAAATTATGTATGATATCACAGCTTAGCAGGATCATAACTATAATAACTAAAGGCATAATTAGTGATTAGTAGACATGGTCTTTTTTCATACTTTTTAAAAAGTTGATGGGAATATATTAAGGATTTCTTAGACTTTCTTAATTTGATTGGGTTGAATTTCAGATGAAAGGTATTCCTGTTTTTATTTACAGCTGGTGAATGCATATGTGATGACAAGCCGAGAGCCCCCTTTGAACACCGCGGCTTGCAGGCTCCTACTAGACATCATGCCAGGGCTGGAAACTGCTGTTGTCTTTCAAGAAAAGGTACTTATAGAGAAAAGTCTCATTTCACATTTTATATTTTTCTTTTTTTGGAGAAGTTTCTGATATAGGGCACATGCGCTCGCCAGAGAGATAGAGAGAAACACAGACAGAAAGCAAGAAATCACCCCCCAGGAGGGATGGCCATGCTGCAATCCCTTCTCCTTTATTCTCCTCTTGGGATGTTGGGCACGCATGCACACACACCCAGTGTGAGTTTAAGCCACTGGGTCTGGGACTCGAACCACAATTGACTACATGGTAATTCAGCGACATAGCCATTATGCTAACTGCTGGTCCCTTATTTTATTTTTTAAAGAAGAATTTAACTTTATTTTAATTTGACCAGAGCAGGAGGAGAGAGAGAAAGAGAGAGAAAGTGAGAAAGTAAGCTACTAGGTCCGGACCTCCAACCACAGTCAACCATATGGGAGTCCAGTGCCCTTAACCACCACACCTCCTGCTGGTCCTCTTTCATATTTTAATTGAATGGTAATCTATTTGCTGATTTGTTTGTGTTGCTGAAATAATCGTGACAAATTCTTATTTAATATATGTTATAGGAACTGAGGAAATCTAGCTAGATAAGCAGTAAACAAAATTTGACAATAGCTATTTTGATGAGTACTTGCTGCTTGGATGTTGTCTTTTGTTTTGTTTTTGCTATAGGGCGCGTGCACTTGCCAGACAGACAGAGACAGAGAGACAGAAAGCGAGAAATCACCCCCCGGGGGGATGGCCACACCGCAATCCCTTCTTCTCCATTCTCGTTTTGGGATCTTGGGCACGCATGCACACACACCCGGCTTGGGTTTAACCCACCGGGTCCAGGACTTGAACTGCAGTCGACTACATGGGAGTCCAGCGACATAGCCATTATGCTAACTGCTGGTCCCTTGTCTCTCTCTCTTTTTTTAATTTATTTTTTATTTTTAAATTTTTTTGGAGAGGTTTTTTGCTATAGGGCATGTGCGCTCGCCAGACAGGCAGAGAGAGACATAGAGACAGAAAGCGAGAAATCACCCCCCAGAGGGGGTGGTCACGCCACAATCCCTTCTCCTCCATTCTCCTCTCGGGATCTTGGGCACGCACGCACATGCGCCTGGTGTGAGTTTTAAGCCACCGGGTTCGGGACGCGAACCGCGGTCAACTACGTGGGAGTCCAGCAACATAGCCAAAGATCATGCGTTAGGGGAAAGATCATGTGTTAGGGGACCAGCAGGTGGTGTAATGGTTATATCGGTAGATTACCAGATGGCCGACTGCACTTTGACTCCCAGACTCTGGAGGCTTGAAACTCACAATGGGTATGTACGCCTAAAATCCCTAGAGGAGAGTGGAGGAGAAGAGATTGTGGCGTGGTCATCCCCCCCAGGGGATGATTTCTTGCTTTCAGCCTCTGGTGAGCTAGTGGTGTGGTGGTTCGTCATTACTTTTGGTAATGACGAATAGTCTTCCCCAGTGGTGAAGAACTGTATTTTTCAAGAAGCCCATTTTATTCTTGGTGGTATTTAATATGAATTAGCTAATATTTATTTAAGTATTTTATGCTAGGTGCTGGAAATATTTTTCATCTAGAAGGGAGCTTACATTTTACATATATTATGGCGGCTGGCAGACACAAGTAAATTGATACTTTCAAATAAATATAAATACTGTATAAAGATAAGAAATGCTGATTTGACATTATGCATGCATACTTCAGTTGTCAGAGATTAGTTGTTCTGTTTTTAGAAACAATGTAAATATTTAGCTTTAAGAATTTGCCTTCTGAATTGTGTGTGCCACAAAACTTGCTTTAGGATTTTAAAAAGTTAATCTGAAAAAATGTAGAAGTCTTACTAAAGTTAAGTATATGAACCAGATTAAAGATCTTGATATATTTTTCACTTAACTTTTAAGAAAATTTGTAACTTTTTTAGAAACTAATTGTGCCACATGAAGTATTTTAGAGAATAACATTGTAATGTTTTCATTTGCGGCATTGTGCATAGACTAGATTTTAAAATTTCCCACTAGCCACGCCAGTGAAAGACCAGAAGATTCTGAATATATCCTTGTCAAAAATATTTAAAATTCATTTTGTTCGAAAAATCAGGATGATAAAAGAAACATTTATAACAATGTATTTGTGCACACAGGGTTTACAGATGATTTCTTTGTGCTTTGTGAATGTTTCCTGGTTATCTCTGTGGGAAAATCATCTCTGGTTCTATAGTTTCATCATTGTAAATTTAGAATGAAGTGAATGCTTTTTGGAGGTTAGAAGCACCATTTAAGAGAGATTATGAGTAAGGCTTTCTGCGGAGCTGGCAGGTGACATAGTGGTCAAGGTGCTGGACTCCCATATGGCTGACCATGGTTTCAGTCCTGGACCTGACAGCTTGCTTTCTCACTTTCTCTTGCTCTATGGTCAAATTTTAAAAATAATGATGAATAAAATTAAACTTATTATTTAAAAAAAAATAAAGCTTTCTGCAAAAACAGTTTTATTGTTTCCTAATTAATTATTTAATTAATAACTAATTTCTGTTAATTTTGAAGAAAAGATGTATTCAAGAATAATTATGCATTCAATAGGAAATAAAATTCTCCAAATCCAGTGTTCCAGAGAAAAGATCATAAACCCCTTTGACATAGTATTATCCTATCATTGGATTACATGATGATTTTTACCCTGAGGACTATCCTATGTGAATGGTTGTTTTTTTTTTTTTTTTGGAGAGGTTTTTGCTATAGGGTGCGTGCAGACAGAGACAGACATAGACACAGAAAACGAGAAATCACCCCCCAGGGGGGATGGCCACGCTGCAATCCCTTCTCCATTCTCCTTTCGGGATCTTGGGCATGCACGCACACGCGCCTGGCCCGCCCCGGGCGTGAGTTTTAAGCCACCGGGTCCGGGATGCAAACCCTGGTCGACTACGTGGGAGTCCAGCGACATAGCCATTATGCTAACTGCTGGTTCCCGTGAATGGTTTTTTTAAAAAATTTGTATTTAGTTTTATTTATATATGTATATGTGCGTGTGTGTATACATACATGTGTATACACACATTATAATTAGATGTATAAAAAATATATGTGTATATAATGTATATATATATATATATATACACACACACACACACACATAATGCATACACACACACACAAATTACTTATTTATTTTTTTGGAGAGGTTTTTGTTATAGGGCACATTCACTCCCCAGAAAGACAGAGAGAGGCAGAAAGCAAGAAATCACCCCCCAGGGGAGATGGCCATGCCGCAATCCCTTCTCCATTCTCCTCTTGGGATCTTGGACATGTATGTACACGTGCCTGGCGTGAGTTTAAGCCACCGGGTCCAGGACTTGAACCGTGGTCAACTACGTGGGAGTTTAGTGACATAGCCATTACGCCAACTGCTGGTCCCTACATATATATTTATATATATAAAATTTTATTTAACTTTTAATTAATTGATTTATATTTTAATTTGACCAGAGGGAGACAGAGTGAGAGAGAGAGAGAAAATGAGAAAGCAAGCCACCAGGTCTGGGGCTTGAACCATGGTTGGCCATGTGGGAGTCCAGCACCCTTAACCACTATGTCACTTGCCAGCCCCTATTTAGTTTTATTTATTTTTTTTTTTAAGAATCATTTTATTTTTATTTATTTATTTTAATTTGACCAGAGAGGGACAGAGAGAGAGAGACACGGAAAGTGAGAAAGCAAGCCACCAGGTCCAGGACTTGAACTGTGGCCAGCCATGTGGGAGTCCAGTGCCTTTAACCGCCATGCCACCTGCTGACCCCAGTTTTATTTATTATCTTAAAAATTTGCTATAGAGCACATGCGCTCACCTGAGAGGAGGAGAGAATTGAGAAAGTAAGCCACCAGGTCTGGGATTCGAACTGTGTGTGGTCAGCCATGTGGGAATCCAATGCCTTAACCACATCGCCACCTGCTGGCCCTGTAAATGTTTTATTTTGTTTGTTTGTGAATCAATATATAATATTTAATTGCCAGAGATCATGTGCATTCACCAGAGTGAGACAGACAAAGAGGGAGAAGGAGAAAGCATCCCCCAATGGGTTGCGATCACGCTGTGATCCCTTCTCCATCCTGTCAGACCTTTGAACACACATGTTCAGTGGATGCAAACTGTGTGATCAGTCATGTGACAAACTCATACCTTCTCAAAACTATCACTCAGTTTTTTTTTTTTTTTTTAATAAAGAGATACCATTAATCCATTCATGAGACCGGCACCTTTATAATCTAATCACCATGACCCAGTCTCCACCCACTAAGGCCAAATTCTAAAATACGCCTTTTGGGGAGACGAACCATGACAGGGCCAGAACACCTGCCTTATGTTGTGTGCTGTCTAAATGTGCTCCATGCAGCAGTATAGTTCATCTATTGATGACGATGTGAGAGAAACAGGTACAGAGAAGTAGACACCACACAGTTTCTACAGTTCTAAAGCATTTAATACTTAACGAAAATTGAACAACATTGTTAAAATTTAAGAATGGTTAAATTCCTTGCAAGAGTGAGGAGACAGGTGATACTGGAAGGGACACATGGATGTTTACATTTCTAAAGCTGGTAGAGTGTAGGTGATTTTCATTTTCTTTGACTTGTACCTGTTTATGTGTATTTTTTTTTTTTTTATAAAAGCTGATTAAAAATAAATTCAGAGGGACTGGCAGGTGGCGTGGTGGTTAAGGGCTCTGGACTCCCACATGGCTGACCACAGTTTGGGTCCAGGTCCTGGTCCTGGTAGCTTGCTTTCCCACTTTCTCACTTTCTTGCTCTGACCTTCTCTCAAATTAAAATAAATAAAATAAATAAAAAAGATAATACAGAACATGTGGGTTTAATTAAATAGTTCTTTGGTGGAGGACATCTCAGCATTAATATGTTACCGGTGCATTGTGAACTTTTGTTATTTTTAGTTTTGCTGTAGGGCATGTGCGAGAGAGAGAGAGAGAGAGAAAGCCACCATCAGCCCCCATTGAGGATGGCCACTCTGCAATCGCTTGTCATTCATACTCTTCTTGAGATTTTGGGCACACAAGCGTGTCTTCCTGGTGTGTGTTTCAAGCCTCCAGGTCTAGGAAGCCAAACTAAAATTGGCCATATAGGATCCAGCTGTCAATCTTTTTTTGTTTAATTTATTTAAAAAATATTTTTAAGAATTATTTCATTTAACTTTATTTTGAATTAGACCAGAGAGGGACAGAGAGAGAGAGAGAGAGAGAGAGAGAGAGAGAGAGAAAGAGAAAGAGAAAGTGAGAAAGCAAGCTGCTAGGTCCGGGACTTGAACCGTGCTTGGCCACGTGGGAGCCCAGCGCCCTTAACCACCATACTGCCTGCTGGCCTCCTTTAAATTCTTTTTAAACATTTTTAAAGTTTATTTATTCCATCAGAGAGAGAGAGAGAAAGAATCCCCAACAGGGTCTTGGTGCCACAATGTATCCCCAGCTTCAGCCAACACTGGATTGTGAGCATGTGTGTGCACAGTGCACTCAGAAGGTCACTGGGCACAAGCCTGGAACCTTCCCACACAGGTCAGCCTCACAGAGCATCCAGAGCCTCTGCACCCCACTTTGTGAATTTCTAAGGGGGATATTTCTAGTGCTGCACACTCAGCCTTGGTTCCTTTTGGGAATTAACATTTAAAATAGGGATGTATTCTAGCTTGAGTCTTTTTAAAGTTTTTTGCCATAGGGTTATGCGCCCACTGGAGAGAGACAGAGAGGGAGAATGAGAAGTCACCCCCTGGGGATGATGGCCACACCAAAAGCACTTCTTTTCCATTCTCCTCTCAGGATTTTGAGCGCACTCACACATACAACCTGGCTGTTTTTCAAGTGCTGAACCTTGTATGCAGTTGGCCACATAGGATCCAGCCACCTTAACTACTGTGCTACCTAGCTGGCCCCAGGACACTTGTATTTTTTACCTTTATGAGCAACGTTGAAATATTTCATTAACATTTTTTCATGATACTTCTATCTTAACTTACGAAAGTGTGCTGTCTGAATTGTACTATTTTATGATATTATTTGTTTCGTTTTTCATGATAGAATGTTTATGTGTATGTGAAAGTGAGAGGAAGAAATGAGCACCATCCACTGGGTCTGATCTCCTCATGATCCCTTTTTTAATCCTCCAGCCCACTGGATCTCAGATACTTGCATGTGTGCCTGGTGTTTTTCTTCCTTTTCTCTTTTTTAAAGAATTGTTTTATTTAACTTTATATATATATATATATATTTATTTATTTATTTTAATTTGACCACATAGGGACAGAGTGGGGGGGGGGAGGGAAAGCGTGGAAGCAAGCCACCAGTCTGGGACTCAAACCAGTGCCCTCAACCGCCATGCCACCTGCCTGCCACATGCTGGCCCCCTGGTGTGTTTCAAGTGGACCAGACTGGGGATTTGTGGTCGCTATCTATAATATGGCTTTTCTTGAGCAGTGTATTATGCCACATCACAGAGACAGTTCTTCTGAATCGTACTATTTGATTTATTATAGGAAGGAATAGTTGAAAATCTCTTTAAATGGGCACGAGAGGCTGATCAACCATTGAGAACATATTCTACTGGACTGCTAGGAGGTGCTATGGAAAATCAAGACATTGCTGCCAACTACAGAGATGAAAATTCTCAACTGGTAAGGACCATGTTAGAATGAATTTTTAAATATGATGGGATAGTATTCACTAGTTCTTTCTTGCTTTCTGAATCTGAATAGGTAAATTAAAAAAATATTTATTTAATTTTTATTTATTCATTCATTTATTTTAAATTGACGAGAGAGAGAGAGAGAGAAAGTGAGAAAGCAAGCCAGCCACCAGGTACAGTACTCGAACAAACTGTGGTCGGCCATGTGGGAGTGTCCAGCGCCTTAATCACCTACTGGTCCCCCTGAATAGGTAATTTTTTTTAAAACCTTGTATTGGAGCATAGCTATAATTTCAATATTTCAAGATTATTTTCCTTAAGAGTTTTGATTTCACTATTTTTTAAAAGGATTATTTTATTAAGCTTTCAGTATTTTTTTAAAGAATTATTTTATTTAACTTTATTTATTTTATTTTGACCAGAAAGGGACAGAGCGAGAGTGAGCAAGAGAGAGGGAATGTGAGAAAGCATGCTGCCAGGTCTGGGATTTGAACCATGGTTGACCATGTGGAAGTCAGCAACCTTACCTACCACACTACCTCTTGGCCCCATTATTTCACTATTTTTTTTTTAACTTGAAAGTCTTATTTTAAAAAAATTGCTATATAGTGTGTTTGGTTGCCAAAGAGAGAGAAAGAGCATGCACTTCCCACTGGACATGGCCACACCACAATCCTTTTTCCTGTTTCTTAGTGTCATCAGGATTTTGGGCACACATACGTATGTGCCTGGCATGTTTTTAAGCTACTGGGACCAGGATTGGAATGGCTGGGATTTGAACTGTGGTTGGCCATATGAGATCTGATTCCCTGTGCATAGGACTTGACAGCTACCCTACTGGACTAGTGAAGAGAATAATTGTTTTTCACCTTGTTAAAGATTTTTTTTTTAATTGCCAGAGAAGGTATGTGCTCACCAGGGACAGATAGAAAAATAGAGAGGGAGAGGGATACGAACCTTCCAGTGGGGCGTGGATCATGATGTTTTATACCAAATAAGAAATAGTATCATTCCTGTGTCCCATTCTCTTTCTCCCCTCAACATTTGTTATGTTTATGAAAATTTTCAAATGCATAGCTAAGTTGGAATAATTTTATAGTGAATAACTATATGTGTATTGCTTACGTTTTTCTTTTAAGCTTATCTTGTCATTGAGAGAGACAGAGACTTAGAAATATAGCACCCTGGATAGGGTCTTGACACCATGACCCATACCCAGCTTCAGCTAGCCCAGATCATGGGCACATGTGTGCCTGTTGTCCGTATGTAAAAGGGCCACTCTCCCATTTGATCTGCCTCACAGAGCATTGCGTTATACTGCCTGAGTTGATTGTGAACATTTTGTTATTTTTATTAATGTATTATTAACTTTTTAGATTTTTTCTATAGGGTGCATGTGCTCACCAGAGAAAGAGAGAGGAAAAGTGAGAAATCACCCCTGTGACGGATGGCCACACCACAATCCCTTTTCTGTTCTCAGAATCTTGGGCACACAAGCACACATGCCTGGCATGATTTTGAAGCCACTGGGTCTGGCATTCAAACTGCATGTGGCCATGTGGGAATCCAGTGCCTTAACCATCACATACCTGCTGACCCGCTCCCTTTTTTTAAAAAAACTAAATATACCATTTTTTAGGGCTAGCCCAAAAAGTAAGTACTTGAAAGAAATGTAAAGAACAATATAGAAAACTTGAAAAACAGATTATGTAATTACGTATAATGTAGATGTAACAACTTTCAGGAGGATATAAAAGTTTGAGAAAACTCATGTTTGATTTCCAAAAACATTAAAAAAAAAATGTATCTAGGGGGCTGGCAAGTGGCATGGTGGTTAAGGTCGCCAGACTCCCACATGGCTGACCATGGTTTGAGTTCTGGATCTGGTGGCTTGCTTTCTCACTTTCTCCCTCTCTGTCCCTCTCTGGTCAAATTAAAATAAATAAATAAATAAAGTTAAATAAAATAATTCTTAAAAAAAAAAAATGTATCTGGTTTCCACCTCTTCAGATGTGATGGACCCAAATAGATCAGTTGCAAATGATGTGTTCTGCATGGAAATCTGGTTTGGGTTTTTTGGAAAATTACATGGAAGTAAGGCTTTCAGCCATAGCTTATGTCATCAAGTTATACAAATCAAGTCAGCATGGTTTTTTTTTGCTAGACTATGTGTGCTTGCTGGAGAGAAGGGAGTGCTTTTGGGGAGAGAATGAGAAAAGGAGGAAGCACGCCCGGTGGGGAATGGCCATGCTCTAATCCCTTCTCTATCATTTCTCCCTCTTTTTGGGATTTTTGGGCATGTGTGTACATGTGCCCTGCATGCTTTTCAAGCTGCCTGCTCTTGGACTTGAATCATGCAGTCAGCCATGTGAACTCCAGCTCCCTTATGTACCATACCACCAACTAGCCCTCAGGTCACCATGTTTATCAGATCTTTACTCTTTTTTTTTTTTTTAATTTTTCTTTTTCTTTTTTTTTGGAGAGATTTTCACTGTAGGGCACATGCGCTCGCCAGACAGAGAGAGACATAGAGACAGAAAGCGAGAAATCACCCCCCAGGGGGGATGGTCACGCCGCAATCCCTTCTCCTCCATTCTCCTCTCGGGATCTTGGGCACGCACGCACACGCGCCCGGTGTGAGTTTTAAGCCACTGGGTCCGGGACACGAACCACAGTCGACTACGTGGGAGTCCAGTGACATAGCCATTACGCTAACTGCTGGTTCCCCTCAGATCTTTACTCTTATTAGGCATTGGGCGAATTGCATGAGTATTTAGTCATTCTTAAGTGGAAATAGCAATTATTTATTAATGACCCAGCCATGGTGGTGCAGGTGGGAATGTGCTACTATGTGGTGCTGGGATCATATGGAAAACAATGGTTCAGATCTCAGGTCGTGCTTAAATATGTGAATATGACAGTGATCTTGCTGACTAGAAAACTGGGAGGATTACTTTGTTATGAGACTTTGTTGGGGTTGCCTGGTTCTCTCTCTTCCTTTTCTCCTGCCTGCTCTCCCTCTCTCTTTCTGAAGAAACAAATTTTTTTAACAGAGGTTTTTGCTATAGGGCATGTGTGCTTGCCAGAGAGCCAAGAGAAAGAAAGCAAGAAACCACCCCTTAGCGGGATGGCCATTCTGCAATCCCTTCTCCTTCATTCTCCTTCATTCTCCTCTCAGGATTTTGGGCATGTATGCACATGTGCCATTTTTGAGTCTCAAGCCATTGGGTCTGGGACCAGAACCACAGTAGACCATGTGGGAGTCTAGCACTTTGACCACTACGCCACTCTCTGGCCCCAGAACAAAATACATTTTAAATATTATGTGTTAAGAGTCATTTAAATTAAGATACAGAAGAGATAACCCCTTTTAATCCAATATTTGTTGGTAGGTGGCAATAGTACTTCGAAGACTGAGGGAACTGCAGCTTCAGGAAGTGGCTTTGCGGCAAGAAAACAAGCGTCCCAGCCCGCGGAAGGTCTCTTCTGAAGCCCTTCTGCCTTTGGATGAGGAAGCCGTGGATATGGACTATGGTGACATGGCGGTAGATGTAGTGGATGGAGAACAGGAGGAAGCTTCTAGAGACATGGAGATCTCTTTTCATCTTGATTCTGGCCACAAGACTAGTAGCAGAGTGAACTCAGTAACCAAACCTGAGGAAGGAGGATTGAAGAAAAACAAGCTGGCAAAACAGGGTGACAGGGAGAGTTTTAGGAAAGCTAAACAGAAGTTGGGTTTCTCGTCTTCTGATGCAGATCGCATGTTTGTCGAGCTGTCTAATAGCAGCTGGTCAGAAATGTCTCCCTGGGTGATTGGCACCAATTATACCCTTTATCCTATGACTCCTGCTATTGAACAGCGACTCATTCTCCAATATTTGACTCCTTTAGGAGAATATCAGGAGGTAAGCTTTTTGAGAATACTATTGACACTTTGGGGAGATTATGTTTATTTCTGGGGTATTTTTGATAACATTTTGTACATTAATATGTCATTAACTATAGAAAAGTCTTCTCAAGCTGGTAAAGTGTTGTGCAGATCAGTTGTGATAAGATCTATTAGATCAAAGTGTGTTGATAATGTTTTTTCTTCATTAAGGAGGTAAGAAGAGGTGCTTCATTTCTTTAATCGTTTATCCTCGTAGAATGAAATAGGAATGTGTGAAAATAAATCCCAAATTTAAGACTTGTCTTTTTTGGTGTTCATTTCAGTTACTTCCCATATTTATGCAGCTTGGATCACGGGAGTTGATGATGTTCTATATTGATCTGAAACAGACTAATGATGTCTTGCTGACATTCGAGGCACTCAAGGTAACATCTTCCTTCCTCCTCTCTTCTTTCCTTCCTTACTTCCTACTGGGTGGGGAAAGGGAGAGAGGTGGTTGGTATTTTCAATAGGGTCTCACCTTGTTGTGATCTGCCTGTCCCAGCCTACTGGGTAGCAAGGATTATTTATTCATGCTACCATCCCTAGCCTGCATAGGTTGGTCTGGGAACTGAACCTGGTCCTACCATGTGTCCCTAAACTCATAGTAGCACCCTATTTCTTGCACCACTGTGGCCGGGCCTCAAGGTAAAGTTCCTAGAAAGTATTAGGTCACTGAGGCCAAGCTGTGTTGACGCAGGAGGCAGGGCACTGCTGTGTGATACTGGAACCATGTGATCTAGATCTACCCTCTTAGACCCACCCAAACACATCGGAATACCTCCAGTCTGGGCTGGCTAGAAGGTGTTGGTAGGTGATAGAAAAAAAAATAGCATGATGAAGTAGGAGATTTATCTTAGTCGTTACTTTGTTGCTAGACAAATACTCAAGACTGTGATTTATAAATACAAGTTTATTTGGTTCATGAGCCTGGTGGCTGGAAGGTCCACAGGTATGGGCTAGCATCAGATTGGCCTCCAGTGCTACATCACAGCATGACTGATGGAAGCAGAGAGAAAATGTGCACATGCCAAGAGAGAAAACAAAATTCCCACTTCCTCTGTCCCTCCAGTGCCCCCGGCCAATTGGGTGGTGCCCCATTAGGCCCAAACCATCTTTTTTTTTTTTTTTTTTTTTAGTTTTTTTGCTATGCTGGAGCCCGTGTGCCC
>NW_006206856.1:2111396-2119445 GCF_000334495.1 Tupaia belangeri chinensis
TTTTAGTTTTTTTGCTATACTGTAGGGCATGTGCACTCACCAGAAAGACAGAGAGATAGAAAGTGAGAAATCACCCCCTCTGGAGGGGGTATGGCCACACTGCAGTCTCTTCTCCTCTCAGGATCTTGGGCACACATGCACACACCCCCGGCCTGAGTTTAAGCCACTGGGTCCAGGACTCGAACCGTGTTCAACTACATGGGAGTCCAGCAACATAGCCATTGTGCCAGCTGCTGATCCCAATTAGGCCCCAACTCTTAAAGGTCTCACCATTTCCCAAAGCCATCACACTGGGTACCAAGCTTCTAGAACATGAACTATTAGGGGATAGACTGTTAGGCAACCTGTAGCAGGACTTGTTGTATACAATGATTAGCCTGAATCTGGGTTTCGAAAGACTACGTTTAAAGATTTTTGCCATTGATGTTGGCGAAATTTGTACAAATACCAAATCATGTAATTTAAAGTCTGTGTTGTCTGTATGTAGAAGACACCTTGGCATGGGAAACAGGAGAGGGAGCTCTAGCTCTTTGGAGGCCCTGTCCATGTTGTCCTAGCTTTAGTCATCAGGCAGCTTGCATTGTACTCCCTGCCCTTAATACTATGCAGGAGATCAAGTAACTCAGACTAATGGGAATTGAACAGGAAGTTAACAAAACTGAAAAAAATAAACCTTTTTTTAAAAGAATTATTTATTTAATTCCATTTGTTGTTATTCTTTTCATTTGACCAGAGAGAGAGAAAGGGATAGCGAGAAAACTAGCTGCCTGGTACAGGACTTGAACCACAGTTGGCCATGTGGAAATCCAGTGCCTTTATCCACCATGCCACCTGCTGGCCCCTGTTTTTCTTTTCTTTTCTCTCTTTCTTTTTTTTTAATTTTCCTTTAATTTGACCAGAGAGTGACAGAGAGAGAGAGAGAAGGAAAGTGAGAAAGCAAGCTGCCAGGTACAGGACTTGAACCACAGTCAGCCACATGGAAGTCCAGTGCCTTAACCACCATACCACCTACCAGCCCCCAAAACATTAAACTTTTAAAGAGCTATTTAAAATGCATTCTGATTAGTTCTAAACATTTACAAGTTTTGATAATTTGCTCAGGATTGTTGTTGTAGAATATGTTGAAGATTAGTTTAAAAGAAGGCAAAGTTTGCAATTTTATTTATTTTTTAAAAGAATTATTTAATTTTACTTATTCATTTATTTTAATTTGACCAGAGAGAGACACATACAGAAGTGGGGGGGGGGGGTGAGAAGGCAAGCCTCCAGGTCCAGGACTTTAATTGTGATTGGCCATGGGGGGGGGGCTATAAATATAAGTAACAAGGTTAATGGGGAAATTAGTAAGAGCTAATCTTTACAGAAGCTCCTTACTAATAAGTGGTTGTAAGAGTGTATTACTGGGCTGGCAGGTGGCATGGTGGTTGAAGGTGCTGAACTTCCACATGGCTGACCACAGTTTGAGTTCTGGAACTGTTGGTTGGCTTTCTCACTTTCCCTCTATTTTTCTCTGGTCAAATTTTAAAATAATAAAAATAAATAAGTAAAGTTAAATAAAATAATAAAATCTTTTTTAAAAAAAGTATATTACAGTAATTTTTTTTTTCTTTTTAAGTTTTTTGCTATAGGGTACGTGTGCTTACCAGAGAGAGACAGGGAAAGTGAGAGAAATCACTCCCAGGAGGATGACCATGCTACAATCCTTTCTCCTTTCTCCTAGGATTTTGGACATTCACTCATATACGCCTGGTGTGATTTTCAAGCTGCCTGATCTGGGACTCCAAATATGGTTGACCATATGGGAGTCCAGCACCTTAACCACCATGCCACCTGCTGGCCCCTACCATAATATTTTACATTTCTTATTTTTTACCTTCAGAAAAATTTTTGGTATTAGGAGGAAAAGGAGGAATGGTGCAGCTTTTTTTTTTTGAATGTTACAGAATTTTTTAAATAATTATTTTATTTTATTTATTTTAATTTGACCAGAGAGGGACAGAGAGAAAGAGAGAGAGAAAGTGAGAAAGCAAGCCACCAGGTCTCGAACTATGGTCAGCCATGTGGGACTGCCACCACACCACCTGCCAGCCCCAGAATGTTACAGAATTTTAAGTTTGTTTCTCATTATGAGGGGTTGGCTGTCTTAGAGGACTCTGGTATTTAGAAGATTAACTTAATATTATGTCAAGAGATTTTGTGACTTTTTTGGGTTGTTCCATGGTAACTTGTGTCCATGTCATTTAGCACCTGGCATCTCTCCTGCTCCACAACAAATTTGCCACAGAATTTGTTGCGCATGGCGGAGTACAGAAATTACTGGAAATTCCTCGTCCTTCCATGGCTGCTACTGGCGTCTCCATGTGCTTGTATTACTTGTCCTACAACCAGGATGCCATGGAAAGAGTAAGTCCTGTCCAGACCGTCCGGGAGTATGGGAATGGGAGCTCATTCACAGAACTTTCAAATAAGAAAAAATGCATAGTTGAAGGAGTGAATATTATGGAAAGAAGCAAGGGACATGAATGTTTTAGTCTTCAGAAAGCATTCTAAAATTATAAACTTGTTTAGAAAAGAGTTTAGTTTTTCTTACCCTGCTAGAAAAATTATAATGCTGGCTGTATTGGAGTTTAAAAGATGTACTTAGTTTTTGCTACTTCTATGGCATTAATATTAGTCTTCAGGCAATTTTCAGCTCTCTCTGTGGGGTTTTATTTTATACTTTGGACTATACCTAGTATCAGAAGACTCAGCCACTTTTATCACCTTGGGGATGTTCCTTAACCACTTTGAGCCTTTTCCTTGTCTAAATAATAATCCAGTTACCTGCATGACAGAGCCATTGTGAGCATTAAATGATGTAAATATTAGTATTTGTTGGCACTCAGCAAGTATAGGTTAATTTACATATTTATCTAAATTTAGGTAGATTTCCAGTTGGGGGTGAACTGTGTTCTAAAATTGTAGTTACAACTTAAACTTTAAGAAAGACTTGACTGAGAATAAGCATTGTATTTTGCAAAGATAATCTATTTGTAACTGGTGAAGTTTTTATTCCTTTTCAAGGCTTCTTTGCCTGAAATTAAAAAAATGTTTTGTGTTTTTGTAGGTGTGCATGCATCCCCACAACGTCCTGTCTGACGTGGTGAACTACACCCTGTGGTTAATGGAGTGCTCTCATGCCTCGGGATGCTGCCATGCTACCATGTTTTTCTCAATTTGCTTCTCATTTCGGGCCGTCTTGGAGCTCTTTGACCGCTATGACGGTCTTCGTCGTCTGGTGAACTTGGTGAGGTTCTTCCTGTGGCTTCTCTCACTAGGAGTAGGGCTCTTGCTTTTCTTTGCTGCCCTTTAGCAGTGCCCCGTTGAAGAGAGGAAGCTTCTAATTAAAGGAGTTTTGCTCTCAGTGTTGGTGTGACGTCATTTTTTCTCTCCCTCCCTTTTCTTGCATGTTTCTCTTTCTCTTCAGTGATTAGAGGACTCTGCTCTTGTAGACTTCGCTAGGATATAGTAATCTTATAGGGGAAATCATTGATCATCTTGATCTTTCTTCTTTTTTTAACTTGCTGGAGAGTGTGTGCACTTGTTGGAGAAAGAGAGAGAGGCCACCCCCACCCCCCGTCCCTCAGTGGGGCATGGCCACATCACAGTCCCTTTTCCATTTCTCCTCTTTGGAATCTTGGGCACGTATGCATGTGCTCCTAGAATGTCCTTCAAGCTGCTGAGTCTATGACATGAATTGTACAGCCAGCCATGTGGGATCCAGCCACCTTAACCACCATGCCACTGGCTGAACCAGTAATCTTGATCTTTCTTCTAGCAATAGCTTTATGCCTATATACCTTTCAGCATGCTTAAAAGTGGTGTTGAGTGGACTAGCAGGTGGCTGGTGGTTAAGGGCAGTGGACTCACACATGGTCATAGTGGTTCAAGTCACGGACCTAGAGGCTTGCTTTCTCACTTTCTCTCTCCCCCCCCACTCCCTCTCTAGTCAAATTAAAAGAAAGAAAGTTACATAAAATAATTTTTTTTAGAATTATTTTATTTAACTTTATTAATTTATTCATTTATTTTTAATTTGACCAGAGAGGGACAGAGTGAGAGAGAAAGAGAGAGAGAGAAAGAGAGGGAAATTGAGCAAGCAAGCTGCCAGATCCGGGACTCAAACACTGGACAGCCATGTGGAAGTCCAGTGCCCCTAAACACTACACCACCTGCCAGCCCCACATAAAATAATTCTTCAAAAAAAAAGTTGTCTTGGGGTCAGCAGGTAGTGTGGTGGTTAAGGTGCTGGACTCTCATATGGCTGACTGGTTTAAGTTCTGGACTGGCAGCTTGCTTTCTCACTTTCCCTCTCTTTCTCTCTCTCCGTCTTCGGGAAAATTTAATAGTAATAATAATAATAAAATCTTTTTTTTTTTTTGAGAGGTTTTTGCTACAGGGCGTGTGCGCTCTCCAGACAGACAGAGACAGAGAGACATAAAGCGAGAAATCACCCCCCAGCGGGGATGGCCACGTCGCAATCCCTTCTCCTCCATTCTCCTCTTGGGATCTTGGGCATGCACGCACATGCACCCGACGTGAGTTTAAGCCACCGGGACTTGAACCACGGTCAGCTACGTGGGAGTCCAGTGACACAGCCATTATGCTAACTGCTGGCCCCAATAATAAAATAATTCTTAAAAAATGTTGGGGCTGGGGCTGGCAGGTACAGTCATGGTTAAGGCACTGAACTCCAGCATAGTTGACCACGGTTTGAGAGCCAGACCTGGTGACTTGTTTCTCACTTTCTCTCTCTTTCTCTGGTCAAACTAAAAAAATAATACAATTAAATACCCTCTCTTTCTCTCTGATCAAATTAAATAATAATAAATAAAATGTAATCTTTTAAAAGTGTCAAGTAATGTTTTGCTTTTATATGGCTACTGTTAGCATGTTGTATATATAAATATACCTTGATATTTATCAATTTTGTTGACCTTTAATGTTTATTGAAATATTTTCCTCCTTTCGTATCCTTTTTAATTTTCTCTCCCTGCCTGTTCTTTCCCCACTCTTTTGTCTCTCCCTCCCAATCTTTTGTTTTTTAATAGATTAGTACTTTGGAGATTCTGAATTTGGAAGATCAGGGTGCACTTCTGAGTGATGATGAAATATTTGCTAGCCGCCAAACTGGAAAACATACCTGCATGGCCTTGCGCAAATATTTTGAGGCTCACCTGGCCATTAAATTGGAACAAGTGAAGCAGTCACTTCAGAGGACTGAGGGTGGCATTCTTGTCCACCCTCAACCCCCATACAAGGTGAGAGAATCTTGTCTTAAAGGGGAATGTTTTGGGCCAGCCTAGTTGGGGGAGTCAAATCCCATGTGGCTGACTGAGGTTTGAGTCCTGGCCCTTACAGCTTGAAAAACATGCCAGGTACATTTGCATGCATGCCCAGGATCCTGATGGAATAGAGGGACAGAGAAAAGGGGGTTGTGGCATGATCAGGTCCATTGTAGAGCAATTGCACACACACTTTCTCTGTTTCATACATGTGTCCTCTGGCATTAAAAAAAAATTGTGGGGGCCGGCAGGTGGCGTGGTGGTTTTGGGCGCTGGATTCCCTCATGGCTAATTGCGATTCGAATCCTGGATCCAGCGGCTTGCTTTCTCACTTCCCCTTTCTCTCTCTGTCTCTGGTCAGATTAAAAAAATAATACTAACAAATGGAATTAAATAAATAAATCCTTTTTAAAAAATTGCGGGATTTGAAAACCGTTGTTACTTAACTTTCTTAGAAACCTGTTCTCTAGAGAAGATAACAGATGGATGAGTAGAGTTACTTTAATAATACATTTCTCTTCTTACAGGCCTGTTCATATACTCATGAACAGATTGTGGAAATGATGGAGTTTTTGATAGAATATGGTCCAGCGCAACTCTACTGGGAACCAGCTGAAGTATTCCTTAAACTTTCTTGTGTGCAACTCTTACTGCAGCTTATTTCTATCGCCTGCAATTGGAAGACCTATTACGCAAGGTGGGACCAAGGAGAGGTTTCAGATGAAGCTTGATCTTGCTTTTTGCTGACATTGATATTGTTTGCACATGATTATGCTTAACAAACATGTTGAATTGAATCAAAATGAGAAACTAGATTAAGCATGAAAATGGATTTTTAATTTAGAGAGTACTGGTTCATAGTTCAGGGTTCTTCAGAAAGTTTATGGGAAATGTGTATTATGAAAAAACTATGCATGGATTTCAGGTGTTTTTGCACCAAAACTCAAAGTTTAATTCTGTTTTCCCACAGACTTTTTGAAGTTACCTTGTATATGGTCTTGGTGATTATAAACATTGCACAGTAGGCAGGAACCAACATTTTTTTTTTTTTTTTTGGAGAGATTTTCACTGTAGGGCGCGTGCGCTCGCCAGACAGACAGAGAGAGACATTAGAGACAGAAAGCGAGAAATCACCCCCCAGGGGGGATGGTCACGCCGCAATCCCTTCTCCTCCATTCTCCTCTCGGGATCTTGGGCACGCACGCACACGCGCCTGGCATGAGTTTTAAGCCACCGGGTCTGGGACACGAACCGCGGTCGACTACGTGGGAGTCCAGCGACATAGCCATTACACTAACTGCTGGTTCCCAGGAACCAACATTTGTACTTAGAGAAGTTACAGAATTGGTCAGGCTGCAGCACAGAGCCAAAGGTGAAGTCCTGTGGGGAGCCTGGGGCCTGTATTTTTTGCTATTTAGACTTAAAATGTCTTGCTACTGCTTGACAACCATATATAGTGTTTATCTTATTTTCACAATGAACTGTCTTTTTCCTCTTGGAATGTAACACATTGCACTTTCACATTTTAGTTAAAAGCAGAGCAGAGCAGGAGGATGCTCAGAAAAGGACAGCTGACACAATCAGGAGGTTGGATGGTTGTGTTTGAGGATAAAAAGAACTAAAACTATTTTGGAAAATATGGGATCTAAAGAGAAGATAGTTAATAAATGGCAGGGTCTTTAAAATTTTTTTTAAAAGAGATTTTTGCTGTAGGGCATGTGCACTTGCTAGAGAGATGTAGAGACAGAAAGTGAAAAATTACCCTCAAGGGGGGATGGCCATGCTACAGTCCCTACTCCTCTATTCTCCTCTTGGGATCTTGAGTACACACGCACACGCGCTTGGCATGAGTTTCAAGCCACCAAGTCTAGGACTTGAGCCATGGTCGACTACGTGCATGTCCAGCAACGTAACCATTATGCTATCTGCTGGGCTCATAAATGGCAATTTTGACCCTCTTTCCTTGTCTTCCTAATAGCATAAAGACAAGAGGGGCTTATTTAGGCTGTGAATAAAACAGAAATATAAAGAAATATTTATTTATGAATTTACTTAAAAATTATGTGAGCCTAGTGCATGTTAGTATTTTTAATGAAAAATTTGGGGGCTAGTGCTATAGTGTAGTGGTTAAATGAGCCAGGTCCCACATAGCAAACTGCAGTTTGAATCCTGGCCCTGACAACTTGAAAAACTATCCCAGGCACATGTGCTTATGTGCCTCACATCCTAACAGGAAGAAGGAATGGAGGAGGGGGATTGCAGTATACCCATGCCCCCACTGGGGGGTGCTTTCTCTCTGGCAATTGCATGTACCCTCTGGCAATTAAAAAAGAAGAAAGAAAGAGAGACAGCTCCATGGCTCCTGCGATCTAGCCATTTTGGGAGAAAGGAAGATGTCCCACTGATAACTGGGCCTCCAGCATACAAAACTCACGTGATTGAACTTCCAAGTTTGGTAAGAAACCGACCATCCACCAGATGACTAGGAATCACTGCAGGACCACAAGAAATATGGGGAAGCAAGAAAATACCTCTCCCACAAGGGAAAAGGATAGCTCCTCTTCATCTACACACAGTTCAATGGAAATCATGGAAATGTCTGATAAAGAATTCAGAACATTCATAATGGCAAAGCTAACAGAGATGGAAGAGAAGAGAGACAAGGAACTGCTGAAGAGGAAGGAGAAAGGAGTTGAAGAGTTCCAGGAGGTGAGGAAATTCATGC
>NW_006206856.1:2120604-2144295 GCF_000334495.1 Tupaia belangeri chinensis
CACATCACCTAATTTCTATTCCTGTGTAGGGCATGCAGGTAACAGCGGACATAAGGCATTCCAGAAGCTGGGCATACCAAAATTTAAAGAAAAAAAAATACATGCTTGGAATTCCTTGAGGAAACTGATCCTTTTCAGTGTTAGATACCTACTTTCCTTGTTTTTCACATATCAATAAAGTTGTACTTTCCTCTACTTCAAAAAAAAAGAAGAAAGAAAGAAAAAGAAAAAAAATTCTAAAGTAAATCCAGATGATTTTAGCAAGATTTATTTATTTATTTATTTATTTATGCATGCATGCATGCATGCATGCATGAATGCATGCGAGAGTTTTGCTATATAAGATCCAGGCACTTTCCAGAGACAGAAAGAGGGACAGACAGAAAATAGATCACCCCCTGGAGGGTAGCCACACCTCAATCCCTTCTCCATTCTCCTCTTAGGATTTTGGGCGTGCACTCGCACGTGCCTGCTGCGAGTTTTAAGCCACCAGGTTCTGGGACTTGAACCGTGGTAGACTATGTAGAAGTCCAGCAACATAACCATTACACCATCTGCTGGTCCCAATTTTAGCAAGATTTAAAAAATGTCTGGTTAAGTATTTCATACCTTCTTTATTCAGTCTTTTGTGACATCACACATCACATAGCCTTTAGAAAACTTCACTCTGCACTTAGAGAACGAGAGTGAGAAAGAAATATGACATCTTAGTATAATTGTGCAAATAGCTGTGACTTTACCGGATCCTCTTAAAGGGCCTTAGAGACTGCCTTGGGGTCCCCTGATCATAGCTTGAGAACTGCTCTTTTTGGGGGGGTGCGGGGGAGGTTTTTGCTATAGGGTGCGTGCGCTCACCAGAAAGAGAGAGACAAAGACAGAAAACAAGAACTCACCCCTCCCCAGGGGGTATAGCTACGCCGCAATCCCTTCTCCTCCATTGTCCTCTTGGGATCTTGGGCACACACGCACACGTGCCCAGTGTGAGTTTAAGCCACCGGGTCCAGGACTCGAACCGTAGTTAACTACATGGGAGTCCAGCAACATAGCCATTATGCCAACTGCTGGTCCCAAGAACTGCTCTTTTAGAGAATTAAAAATTAAAAAATTTTAAAAAAGTTTATTTTAGGGACCAGCAGGTGTTGTGGCCATCACCCCTTGGGGGAGATTTCCCACGTTTCCTCTCTCTGCATTTCTATCTCAGGCAAACTCACATGCACTATAGCAAAACTAAAAAGTAAGTAAATGAATAAAGCAACAGGGACTTGCAATATTGTGCTCCTGCTGCTTCACCTTCCCAGCCATGTCTGCAGGTACTTGCCACCACCCTGGCCTTGAGCTTGGACTGGGAATCAAACCTGGGCCTCTCTGTGGTTCTGTTCTGCAGAGCACAGTCTTAGCAGGATGTGCCACAAGGCTGGCCTAGATTTTGAAATTTATACCTTATTTTCTTTATTTCATTAGTGTTGTGATTTGAGCTTATCCCTTTCAGAGAACCCTTTAGAGTTCTCTGAAAAAGATTATCAGTAACTGCAGAGTACTTTCTGTACTGTATGAGACACTTGAGTGTACTACAACTTAATGCGTGTATTACTCTTACCCATGTGCGGTTCTCTAATTCTTCTGCCATTTGAAAGGATGTGATAATGGGCATGTAATACATAAGTGTTGTGCTTTCTGCTATCCCCTTGGGGCACACTGCTCGAGGTAAAACTCCTGAGCTGAAGGTTATGAACATCTTAGAAACATTGTTTTATGTTTTTGGATTGCTTTTTAGAAAGTGTCCTAATTTCTACTCCTACCAAAAGTTTTAGAACATTTGTCTTTATACATCCTTACTAGGATAGTTCTTGGTTTTTAATCTTGGCAGTTTGATAGGTAAAAATTTTATCCCTGTGTTATTTGGAATCAGTGTCTTGGTGACTCGTAAATCTTCTAGGGATAGAGCCACACAGGTAGTGGCTCTGATCTGTTGTCTTTCTCCTTCTCTCTTAGCTGTTACTATTTCTTCTGATTGTCTCTCAGCTTCCCTTTGACTAATTCTTTTTCCTGTCCAGGAATGACACCGTGCGCTTTGCTTTGGATGTCCTGGCAATTCTCACTGTGGTGCCAAAGATTCAGCTCCAGTTGGCAGAGTCAGTGGACGTGCTGGATGAGGCGGGCTCCACCGTCTCCACTGTAGGTAAGCTGCACCTTGCCTTTAATTTCTTTTTCTTTTCTTTTTTTCTTTGTTTTTTTTTTTTTTTTGAGAGGTTTTTTCCCTATAGGGCGCGTGTGCTCGCCAGACAGAGACATAGAGACAGAAAGCGAGAAATCCCCCCCCAGAGGGGATGGACACGCTGCAATCCTTTCTCCTCCATTCTCCTCTGAGGATCTTGGGCACGCACACACACGTGCCCGGCGTGAGTTTTAAGCCACCGGGTCCGGGACGCGAACCGCGGTCGACTACGTGGGAGTCCAGCGACATAGCCATTACGCTAACTGCTGGTTCCCCTTGCCTTTAATTTCTTGTCGCCTGGTCTGGATTTGTTTTCCTCTGCTGTTTTGGGAGTTGTGGTACAAACCTGACCTGACTTGGGTGTGTTAGGACAGAAGGTGGTAGAGCGCTCCTTGTGCGCCCCTGGAAGTAGTGCCATACAGTTTCACACCAGGGAGTTGAGCCCGTAAACTCAGGGTTTCTGAGTGGTTCAGGCATTTCTGCTGTAATGGTACATATGCATTTCTAGAAACTGTATACTCTTTAGTCTCATATTTGTTTTTTTGTTTGTTTGTTTTTAATAGACTTCTGCTATAGAGCATGTGCACTTGCTGGAGAGACAGAGAGAGATAGAAAGCATGAAATCATCCTCCGGGGGTGGGATAGCCACACCGCAATCCTTTCTCCTCCATTCTCCTTTTGGGATCTTGGGCACGCATGCCCGGCGTGAGTTTTAAGTCGCTAGGTCTGGAACTCAAACTGCAGTTGACTCCATGGGAGTCTACTGACGTAACTGTTCTGCCATCTGCTGGTCCCTCTGCAGTCTCATATTAAAAACGGTATTTATGGGGGAAAATTAGTTGAGGAGACAGTAAAAAACTTGAACAACTTTGTACTTGAACACTTAAAAAAATCCAGTAATTGGCAGGCAGCTCAAAATAGATAGAAACTGTCATATACTCCCAAGAAGGAAAACAGGCTTTATTTGGTGATGTACTTTATTTAGACCAGGGCTGATGAGGAAGCTGCTCAGGTGAGCATGGGAGGTGGTATGAATGGCCCTTTGTCATGGCTTGACCATGCCCCCACTAGGGGATTCTTTCTCCCTCTTCCCCTCTCTCTGTCTCTGGTAAGGGCATGAACCTTCTGGCAAGTTGAAAAGAAAAAATACATTATAGAGAACTAATTGTACAAACAATTTCTTGTGCTTTTTATTTTTTATGCCAGAGAGTATGAGCAAACACACGTGTGTGTGTGTGCATGTGTGTATGTGAGAGAGAGAGAGACCTTCCCCTCCAGTGGGGCATGGTCATGCTGTAGCCCCCTTCCTTCACTTCTTCATCCTGTCAGAGTCCTGGGCATGTGTTGTATGTCCCCAGTGTATCTTTAAAGCCACCAGGGCTGGGATTTCAACCCTTGGTCAGCCATGTAGGATCTTGCCTCCCTTGCACAAAGTCCAAAGGCTCCATTATGGGGCTGCTGGTACTTTTTTTTTTTTTTTTTTTTTTTTTTTTTTTTTTTTTTTTTTTTTTTTCTTTTTGGCTAGAGGTCACTTGCACTCACCAGAGAGAGAGAGGCGAAAATATCCTCCCATGGGGAATGGTGACACCACAATCCCTTCTCTTTTATCTCTCCCTCCTTTTAGGAATTCGGGCACTTATGCCTGGTGTGTTTCTCAAACCACTCTGTCCTGGATTCAAACTGCATGGTTGGCCTTAACCAGCAGGCCCCAGTGCTGGCCCACTTGGACAGTTCTGAGGTTGTGTCTGGAGACTTCCTCCATCTGTTGGGCACACGTGTGCCCATGATCCCAGGCTTGTTGAGGGTGGGAGCAGACCATGGCTCTAGAACTCTGTTGGGTGTGCTCTCTTGGCTCATGGAAGAAGTCTGTCTGTTTGTTTTGTTTTTAATAGAACAAAATGAATAGAACTCCAAGTTTTCACTCTGGAATAACTCTTTTTAAAGTTAGCCACTAGTTTTAGGAAGAATTACACAATTTTTTTTCCTCCATAGGTATCAGCATTATTTTGGGAGTGGCTGAGGGTGAGTTCTTTATCCATGATGCTGAAATTCAGAAGTCAGCACTTCAGATTATCATCAATTGTGTATGTGGCCCAGATAACCGAATTTCTAGTATTGGCAAATTTATCTCGGGAACGCCTCGGAGAAAACTGCCTCAGACGCCCAAAAGCAGTGAGCACACCCTGGCCAAGATGTGGAATGTGGTCCAGTCCAACAATGGCATCAAGGTGCTCCTGTCCTTGCTATCTGTCAAGATGCCCATCACAGATGCCGACCAGATCCGGGCCCTGGCATGCAAGGCCCTGGTGGGCCTATCTCGCAGCAGCACCGTGCGGCAGATCATCAGCAAACTGCCCCTCTTCAGCAGCTGCCAGATCCAGCAGCTGATGAAAGAGCCGGTGCTGCAGGACAAGCGCAGTGACCATGTCAAGTTCTGCAAGTACGCTGCTGAGCTCATCGAGCGGGTGTCCGGAAAGCCACTCCTCATTGGCACCGACGTGTCCCTGGCACGACTGCAGAAAGCAGATGTTGTCGCACAGTCAAGGATCTCCTTCCCTGAGAAAGAGCTGCTTCTGTTGATACGAAACCATCTCATTTCTAAAGGGCTTGGAGAGACGGCGACTGTACTGACAAAAGAGGCTGACCTACCCATGACTGCTGCCTCCCATTCCTCTGCCTTCACCCCAGTTGCCACTGCTGCATCTCCTGTGTCTCTTCCCCGAACCCCGCGTATTGCCAACGGCATTCCAACTCGACTGGGCAGCCATGCTGCTGTGGGTGCCTCTGCCCCTTCTGCCCCCCCTGCCCATCCTCAGCCACGGCCACCCCAGGGCTCACTAACCCTGCCTGGCCCATCTTATGCAGGCAACTCCCCTTTGATTGGTAGGATCAGTTTTATCAGAGAGAGGCCGTCACCCTGCAATGGCAGGAAAATCAGAGTGCTGCGGCAGAAGTCGGACCATGGTGCCTATAGCCAGAGCCCGGCCATAAAAAAGCAGTTGGACAGACACCTTCCTTCCCCACCTACGCTGGACAGTATCATCACAGAATATCTTAGAGAGCAGCATGCTCGCTGCAAAAACCCGGTTGCTACCTGCCCACCTTTCTCTCTCTTTACTCCTCACCAATGTCCTGAGCCAAAACAGAGGCGGCAGGCGCCCATAAACTTTACCTCAAGGCTAAACCGCAGGGCATCGTTCCCAAAGTACGGAGGGGTGGATGGCGGATGCTTTGATAGGCACCTTATCTTTAGCAGGTAAGGAGAGGCCCCTTAACTTCCTGGGAATCTGAATGATGCTTGTGTTTAAACCAAAGTGGGCAGAGTCACAGAGAGTGATTGGTCCAGGAAACCAATTTTTGACCTGAAACACCACTAATTGTCACTCTGTGTAACATATAAACAACGTAATTGCCACATTTTTTTCAAACATGGTTCTTTGTGTGATTCTTGGCAGTGCTCTGATAGGATATTCTGTTCACTGCTCATGTGTTTTTTTTTTTTAGTTTATTTTACATTAACAGCTCATATATATATATTTTTTTTTTTGAGAGGTTTTTGCTATAGGGCGCGTGTGCTCTCCAGAAAGACAGAGAGAGACAGAGAGACAGAAAGCAAGAAATCATTCCCTCCATGGAGATGGCCATGCCACAATTCCTTGTCCTCCATTCTCCTCTTGGGATCTTGGGTACACACGCACATGCGTCTGGTGCAAGTTTAAGCAACTGGGTCTGGGACTCAAACTGCAGTCGACTGCATGGGAGTCCAGTGATGTAGCCATTATGCCAACTGCTGGTTTCTGTTTTTAAGAACTTACACAACATACTGTTTGTAACCAGTCTCCCAAACTTATTTTCGTGCTTGTCCAAGTGCCTCTCATTCTGTTTTTTCTTTTTTTTTTTTTTTTTTTTTTTGTTTTTGTTTATGGCACGAAGTTACCAAAAAGAGACAGAGAGAGAAGAAAAGTGAGAAATGATCCCTCAGGGGGACACTGCAGTCCCTTCTCCATTCTCCTGTTGGGATTTTGGGCATTCACACACATGTGCCAATGTTTTTTTCAAGCTGCTGGATCTGGGACTGAAACCACTTAGGCAATTATGTGGGATCCAGCTGCCTTAACTTGCTGACCCCGATTCTTTACATATCTTACATAAAGGTCTTGGGATAACAGGTTTGTTTGTTTGTTTTTAATTTTTTTTCCATTTTAGAATTATTTTATTTGAATTTATGTATTTAATTTGACCAGAGAGGGACAGAGTGAGGGAGAGAGAGCTGCCAGGTCCAGTACTCAAACCACAATCAGCCATGTGGAGTCCAGTGCCCTAACCATTATGCCATCTGCCAGTCCCAAGGGATCACAGGTTTTGTTTGTTTGTTTTGAGAGATTTTTACTATAGTAGTATGTGTGTGCTCACCAGAGAGACAGAAAGTGAAATCACTCTCCCCCTAGGGCGGGGGTGATGGCCACACCACAATCCCTTCTCCATTCGCCTCTTGGGATTTTGGGCATGTACACACACGTACCCAGAAGGAGTTTTAAAGCACTGGGTCTGGGACTTGAACCATGGTTGACTACGTAGGAGTCCAGCAATGTAACCGTTACACCATCTGCTGCTCCCGGGATCACAGATTTTAAACATGGGGATTTTTGTTGCTTAAGTTTTTAAGTGGAGATCCTGTTCTCATTTAAAATGAAAATGAATCACTGAAGCTAACCAGTAGTTTGGAAGACATTTGAAACAAAAGGTCTGTGATTTTTCTTTCATTCTTCCAGCAAAGTTTGCCTTTCCTGGGTCCCTGACATTCTTTGTCTCTGATTCTCTCTCTCTCTCTTTCACTTAGATTTCGTCCCATTTCAGTGTTTCGGGAAGCCAATGAAGATGAGAGTGGCTTCACCTGCTGTGCTTTCTCAGCACGGGAGCGGTTCCTGATGCTTGGCACCTGCACTGGGCAGCTGAAGCTCTACAATGTGTTCAGTGGACAGGAAGAGGCCAGCTACAACTGTCACAACTCAGCTATCACGCATCTTGAACCTTCCCGGGTAAAAGCACCTGTCTAGGGAGTTTTTTTTTTTTATTTTGCTGGAAGGGGCATGTAGCCAGAGAGAAACTGACAGACAGGGGGAAAAGGAGAAAGCATGCTCCAATGAGGCATGGTCATGCTGCAGTCCCTTCTTCAGTTTTTCATTAGTTGGGATTTTGGGCAGTCATACCCACACATGCTGGCATGTGTTTCAAGCTACTGGGTTTAGGATTTGAACTATATGGTTAACCACATGGGTCCTGGTTCCCTTAACTACCAGGGCATGGGGCCAGCCCCATAGGAAGCTTTTTTTAAAAAACATATTTATTTGGGACCAGCAGGTGGCATGGTGGTTAAGGTGCTGGACACTCCCACATGGCTGACCAGGGTTCGAGTCCTGAATCTGGTGACTTGCTTTCTCACTTCCTCTTTCTCTCATTCTCACCCTCTGTCTCTGGTCAAACTAAAAAAAATAAACAAATGGAATTAAATATATATATAATATATATATATTTAATTTCATTTGTTAATCATTTTTTAAAAATTTGACCAGAGGGAGACAGAGAGAAAGAGAGAGGGATAGTGAGAAAGCAAGCTGCCAGGTCCAGGACTCAAACCGAGGTCAACCATGTGGGAATCTAGCACTCTTAACCACCGTGCCACCTGCCAACCCTGGAGCTTTTTTATTTTAATTTTTTCTAAAGAGAGATTTTTGCTATAGAGCATGTGTGCTTACCAGAAAGAGACAGAAAGCAAGAAATCACCCCTCAGGGGGATGGCCATGCTGCAATCTCCTCCCAGGACCTTGGATATGCACGAGATCTTGGGTGTGCCTGCATGTGCGTCTGGCATAAGTTTTAAGCTGCCACATCTGGGACTCAAACCACGGTTGATTACGTGGGAGTCCAGCAACTAACCATTACACCATCTGCTGGTCTCCCATAGGAAGCTTTTAATCAGTTTTCTGAGATGGGTTGGTGAATGAGAGTAAAGAAAGTGCTTGCTTGCTTGCTTGCTTTTTTTTTGGAGAGGTTTTTGCTATAGGCCGCGTGCACTCGCCAGACAGAGACATAGAGACAGAAAGTGAGAAATCACCCCCCAGGGGGGATGGCCACGCCGCAATCCCTTCTCCGTTCTCCTCTCGGGATCTTGGGCACCCACGCACCTGGCGTGAGTTTTTTTTTTTTTTTTTTTGGAGAGGTTTTTGCTATAGGCCGCGTGCACTCGCCAGACAGAGACATAGAGACAGAAAGTGAGAAATCACCCCCCAGGGGGGATGACCACGCTGCAGTCCCCTCTCCTCCATTCTCCTCTCAGGATGTTGGGCATACATGCACACACACCTGGCATGAGTTTAAGCCACCGGGTCCGGGACTCGAACCGTGGTCGACTACGTGGGAGTCCAACAACATAGCCATTATGCTAACTGCTGGTCCAGCTTGCTTTTTTTTTAACTTTATTATATGGTATGTATACTCGCTGGAGACAGAGAGAGAGAGATGGACAGTGAGAAAGTACTCCCCAGGGGGCATGACCATACTACAATCCCTTCTTCTCCATTCATCTCTTGGGATTTTGGGTATGCATGCACACATGCCTAGCATGGTTTTCAAGCTGCCAGGTTTGGGATTTGAACCATGTAGTTGGCCATGTGGTATCTAACCATCATACTTCTGGCTGGCCCTATGGAAAGCTTTTTGGGCTCTCTTTTTGAAAAGAGTTTCAACTAGAATGTCCAGTTGAGGTTGACTCATATTTTGGGTGGAGAGTGAGGAATATGGCCAGGTATTAAGAAGAGAGATAGGACACTTCTGCATATTTCCCCCCCTTCCCTTGTAACTATCATATCCTTGTTACTAGTTCAGGAATATTTTATATTCTTTTAGTTAGAATATTAAATATTAAATTAGCATATTATAGGTATATGCATTTAAATCCTAGTGGCTTCTTGCCATTTTTTGCTTCCTTGGAATTTTCCTGTTTTTCTTTAATGCATAGTGGTTTTATGCATGTATTTTTAAATGCTAATGGCAAATAGTGACATCTGCGTGCACATAAATACACAGTTACCTGCTTTGGTCTTTTTGCTTTCAGGATGGGTCCTTGTTGCTGACATCTGCGACTTGGAGCCAGCCTCTGTCTGCACTTTGGGGAATGAAATCAGTATTTGATATGAAGTAGGTATCTGCTTTGGCTACCTCACCTCTTTGTGTTTCATTTATCTAATTTATATCCCCCTTTATCTGCCTCTTAGACTGGAAGCCTTTTAGGAAGAGAGGAATACTGTGAGTTATTGCTAGCTGTCTTTCCTCATTTGAGACTCATGTTTAACAAGATTTTATTTTTCTGAATTCTTAGATTTTCTTACAAAGTATGTACATTCCCATTATACAGCAGACTCTTGCTAACCCCAAATGGCACCTCTGTGTATTTTTTCATGTTCACATATGACATTGCTGGGGTGTTTAAAAAGCATATGTGCCCTGATAGTCACCACTTTAGCCAAGGAATTCCATGAACTGTTTTGGATCTGCCTGGACAAACCCATGGAGGGGATTTTCTTTGTAATCCACGTGTACAATGGTTTTGGGAGCCGAGGCTCTTTAAGGAAATATGGTTGTGCAAGAAGTTTAGGATCACTTTGATTTTTGAGTTGGTTGAAGGATATGTCCTCAAGACCTATCATTTCAGTAATCTGTCATCTGTCTGCAGGCATTCCTTCACAGAAGATCACTATGTTGAGTTCAGTAAGCACTCACAGGACCGGGTCATAGGTACAAAAGGAGACATTGCCCATGTAAGTAATTAAGAAGCCTCTGCTTTTGAGCCAGTTACTCCTTTATGTTCATACTGAAATCTCCTGGACTGAATGTGAGGATTTAAATCTATAGTGAGCATCTAGATTTCAGTGATATTTCTTCCAGTACAAATCTAGAAGTGCGGTAGAGTAGTTCTCAGTTATTTGGGAATATGTGGGAGGGCTGAACATGCACTTAATCTGGCAATTTGAGAAAGTTTCCATTAGCACAGCAGACACTTTTGAGCTCTTACCGAGTTTCAGATGAAATAAAGTATCTGCTTTTATGGAGGCCTATTGGGGAGATGATAAGTAAACACATAGATGGTATGTTAGGAGGTCAGTGCTGCAGAGAAAAAGCAGAGTAAGATGTAGGAAATGTTTGCTGTTGGGGGCTTCTGTTTTATCTAGAGTATCGGCATCACTGGTTGGGGTAATATTTAAACTGAGCCATGAAGGAAATGGGACGCTCACACACAAGTCTGGAGGAAAGTGTGTTAAGGTAGAGGAAATGGCAAGGAAAAAGCCCTTGCTTCGGAGGTGGGAGGGAGAAGAATGGGTAAGAGTTAAGGTCCGTGAGGGAGCCATTTTCTCTAGCTTCTTGCAGATGGTACTTAGGATCTTCACCCTCTGCAGAGTGAGATGAAGACACTGGAGGGTGAACAGAGGACACATGATTGGATAGAAAACTCCTGAAGTGTGACTCATTTCTGAGAGAGAGCCAGTAGCAGACCTCCTAGGGAGGGTGGTGTACAAGCCGATGTGAGAGAAGTAATGGAGCTGGGCACAGGTAGACATGGCGGAGGCAGCGAGGATGTGTGGGCAGTGATTATGGGGATTTAGACCCAGGAAGTTTGAGATTCTGTTAAATATCCAAATAGGGAAGAGAGGGTTTAATACAAAATTTGAGAGTTCAGGAGAGAGGTCTGGGATGAGATAGAAAGCTGGGAGTTGTGCACATTATGGATAGTGTTTAGAATGACTCTGGATGCGATCAAGGGGGCTAGAGAAGTGATGAGCCCTGGCATGTGCCAGTATCTAGAAACTGCCCAACGAGGAGGAACTTGGGCAGGGACACCAAAGAGAAGTGGCCAGTAAGGCAGAAGGAGACCCCAGGAAAATGAGATGCCTGAGAAGCCAGAGGAGACTGGGTTTCACGGAAGGGGATGGATCACTTGGGTCAGAAACTGGGGGTGAGTTGATGAGACGAGAACTGAAAGGTGACCTTTGATTTAACAGCATGAAGGTTATGGGGTGACCGTGTTAAGAAGCCATTGTACATGCAGGTGGGGCAAAAACCTGATCCGAATGGGTTCATAAGAAAACAGGAAAGAAACAGATGCAGAAATGTGTAGGTAGTTCTCTTGAAGTGTTTTGCTGAAAAATGAAGCAGAAAAGTAGAGGAGGATATGGGATGGTAAAAGGGTTTTCTCCCCAACTTCTCATTTGGAAATGTTGAATCATAGAGAAAAATTGGAAAAAGAGTACATGTGGTTACTCACCTAGAGTCATCAGTTTAATATTTTGCTGTTTGCTTTCTCTATAAATGTGTGGGGTTTTGAATCATATAAAAGTAAGTTGCAAATGTGACATTTTCACTCTGAGTTTTATTGCAGTGTGAAAGATTTTATATCATCACACACGATTCATGTATTGCCTTTGGTCTTACGTCTTACTCATGTCTTGAAGCCAAGAACCACTTCTCCAGTTCTTATGAAATTGACTTTTGAAGTGATCAGGCTAGTTGTCCTGTCTCATTGATTTGTTTGGTTGTTTCCTGTGGTGTCTCCTTATTCCTATGTGAAAGGAAGTTATTCTTCAAGATTGGAAATATAGCCTGTTTACGAGCTGATAGGAAAGATCCCATTTTAGTATAGGTTGCATGTTGTAGGCTTGGGAAGCTTTCATTTTGATGGGCTAAAAAAAATATCCATTGGGAGAGTTTAAGGAGAAAAGGGTATTTTATTGATGCCTTCCCAAAAAAGGTTTTTCAGGAGTATTGATTGGCTTATGTGGAGAATTTCTCAGTTTTAATCTTAGTAACTTTTTTTGTTTATTGAAAAGGGGAGCAGAAGAAGATGGTTTTCTTATCCCTGATGCAGTTTCATTTCTCATTTTCTTTCTTGTGGGAAGGGTTTTTCAAACTTTGAATGAGAACCAAAGCTCTTAAACTTTGCTTGGATGGGTGTGGTCTCTCTGCTTCCCAGTTAATTGTATTTTACTGTATTAGGGCTTTTGTAATTTTGAGGGGATTTGGAAAGCACAGGATAGATATTTTAGTTTCTCTTTAAATTTGTCAGTGAATGGATTGGTCTGATTTTTCTCTTCCCCACCCCTTCTTCTCTAAAGATTTATGATATTCAGACTGGCAACAAGCTGTTGACTCTGTTTAACCCAGATCTTGCCAACAACTACAAGAGGAATTGTGCCACCTTTAATCCTACAGATGATCTTGTCTTAAATGATGGCGTCCTCTGGGATGTCCGCTCTGCACAGGCCATCCACAAGTTTGACAAGTTCAACATGAACATCAGTGGTGTTTTCCATCCAAACGGGCTGGAGGTCATCATTAATACTGAGATCGTATCCTTTGCACAGTCACACTTTCCGCTTGTTACCTGATTTGTGCTGCAGAAATGATTTATTTTTTTCTTTCCACCAGTACCTGGTTAAAGTACCCAGCTGGTAATGATGTGGGGCCTGCTCTTTGTTAGCGAATCTCCAATGGACTGCTGTTGGTGTGGATAACGGCCAATGACTCGCTGGCATGTTTCCTATGTAGTTGGAAGAGTGACCAGATTCCTGCCTCCCAGTTCTTCAGTATTAAACTAAACTTTTATTTTACCGAGAGATTTTACTTTTACTCTGCAGAAATCAGTTTTACTTTGTAGAAATCAGTGGCTGGACATCAGAGGGAAATGAAATCCTATTATTGGAAGGCAGGGAGCTCACATAGCGCTCTTGGCTGTGACGGTACCATAGAGTGTTTGCAGGGACAGTATTCAGTAATACAAATTCTGCATGTGTTTGTTTCAGTTTGATCTCATTGACTTTTAAAATAGTGATACCTGACAGAAGAAGAAAGTGATATTTCAGAATTTCTCCTGTGAGGTTAAATAAAAATTTTTGTGTAAAATAGTTTTCCTTGACTCCCCTCCCAGTGGGACCTTCGAACTTTCCATCTGTTACATACTGTCCCTGCTCTGGATCAGTGCCGTGTAGTGTTCAACCACACGGGGACTGTGATGTATGGAGGTATAAACTTTTCCGTTATGTCATCATTCTCTTCCCCCTACTTAGCCCCCCTCACTTCTTTTTTGGAAATATCTCTCTCTTCTGTTTTTTATTTTTATTTTTATTTTTTTGCTATAGCACGCATGCGCTCGCCAGAAAGACAGAGAGAGACAAAAAGCGAGAAATCACCCTCCACGGGGGGGATGGGCACGCCACAATCCTTTCTCCTCTCGGGATCTTGGGCATGCACGCACGCACGTCCAGCATGAGTTTAAGCCACCGGGTCCAGGGCTCAAACCACGGTCGACTACATGGAAGTCCAGCGACATAGTCATTACACTAACTGCTGGTCCCATAGCTCTCATGTTTGAGCTGGAAAGCATTTGAAAGTTGTAACATAGATGATAAAATGATAGTGACAAAAGAAGGTAAAAATGTTGATTTAGAGTGAAAGGCAGGGACAGCTTGTAGCATGGTGGTTAAGGTGGCTGGATCCCACATGATCAACTGCATGGTTTGGGTCCTGGACTGGCATCGACACATCGGGTACATGTGTGCCCAAAATCCTGGAAAAGGGATTGTGGCATGAGTATCCCCCATGGGGGGGTGCTTTCTCACTTCTCCTATTTCTCTCTCCCTGGGGAATGTACATGCCCTCTAGCAAAATTTAAAGAAAGAACAGGGTGGGGGTGGGGGAGAAGAAAACTCAGAAGTAAATATTGAAGAAAACTGTATCCAGTAATTCTTCAAGTGTATTGTTAAGAACTCAAAACCCTTTGCATTTGTTGACGTGCAGTGTTGTAAGCTTCAGCAGTAGGACTTTTGGGGAGCTGGACGAGAGGTGGGACATGCCAGGAGAGGATGCGTTTTGTGTTAACTGCCAGAGGACATGTGCACTCACAGAGAGAATAGCACCCCGCAGTGGGGCATGGCTACACCTCAGTTGTTGGTCTTCCATCCCACGTGGGCCTGGCATGTTTCCCAAGCCACTGAGGCTGGAATGTGAACCACAGTTGGCCATGTGGGAACAGCTTTCCTTAACTGCTGAGCTACAGGGTTCTCTTCAGGAGAGGATATTTTAAGAGGAGCTACTCGATGCAGAGAATGTTATTTGCAAGGAAACTCACTGACATGCAGATTGACTGTTAACACTTCTGCACTAGTGAATAGGAAATGTTTCTGGTTCTTACGGTGTCCTCCCCCTCAGCTATGTTGCAGGCAGATGATGAAGATGACTTAATGGAAGAGAGGATGAAGAGCCCTTTTGGGTCATCCTTCCGAACGTTCAATGCAACTGATTACAAACCTATAGGTAAGCACAAAAGAGCAGATGTTGGTCATTTTGTCCTATTTTGGTGTTTCTTATTTAAGTTCCTTCAGTTTCTGGGAAGACTTTATTGAAAAAGAGACGAGTTATAGGAAAATTTATGAATAATCTCCTTGAATTCCTTTAGAGGGAAATAAGGTTTTATGGTCATAGTAGTAGTCCAGTCCTGCGCCTTAATCACATTCTATTTTCCAGCAACCATTGATGTGAAACGGAACATCTTTGACCTGTGTACAGACACCAAAGACTGCTATCTTGCTGTCATTGAGGTAAGGGGAGCTTTCAGAGGCTTCGCTGTTTTGTTCTGAGGTCTTGGATCTATTTTGAGTTACACCTCCGGTCTAGGACAGTTTTGTCTGGTAAGTGTTCCAGAATCGGTCATTCTGTTTGGCAGATTATTGATAACATACTCATTTGATGAGGTTTGGGAGCTACACAGTGCAGGAGACTAGTAAGAAAATTCCCCTATAAGATGGCGCAGGGTCCTGTTTCCTTATCTTGGACTCAACGTCTTCCTTTCTCAGATGTGTCTGTGTCTCTTCCGTTATGTCATCATTCTCTTCCCCCTACTTAGCCCCCCTCACTTCTTTTTTGGAAATATCTCTCTCTTCTGTTTTTTATTTTTATTTTTATTTTTTTGCTATAGCACGCATGCGCTCGCCAGAAAGACAGAGAGAGACAAAAAGCGAGAAATCACCCTCCACGGGGGGGATGGGCACGCCACAATCCTTTCTCCTCTCGGGATCTTGGGCATGCACGCACGCACGTCCAGCATGAGTTTAAGCCACCGGGTCCAGGGCTCAAACCACGGTCGACTACATGGAAGTCCAGCGACATAGTCATTACACTAACTGCTGGTCCCATAGCTCTCATGTTTGAGCTGGAAAGCATTTGAAAGTTGTAACATAGATGATAAAATGATAGTGACAAAAGAAGGTAAAAATGTTGATTTAGAGTGAAAGGCAGGGACAGCTTGTAGCATGGTGGTTAAGGTGGCTGGATCCCACATGATCAACTGCATGGTTTGGGTCCTGGACTGGCATCGACACATCGGGTACATGTGTGCCCAAAATCCTGGAAAAGGGATTGTGGCATGAGTATCCCCCATGGGGGGGTGCTTTCTCACTTCTCCTATTTCTCTCTCCCTGGGGAATGTACATGCCCTCTAGCAAAATTTAAAGAAAGAACAGGGTGGGGGTGGGGGAGAAGAAAACTCAGAAGTAAATATTGAAGAAAACTGTATCCAGTAATTCTTCAAGTGTATTGTTAAGAACTCAAAACCCTTTGCATTTGTTGACGTGCAGTGTTGTAAGCTTCAGCAGTAGGACTTTTGGGGAGCTGGACGAGAGGTGGGACATGCCAGGAGAGGATGCGTTTTGTGTTAACTGCCAGAGGACATGTGCACTCACAGAGAGAATAGCACCCCGCAGTGGGGCATGGCTACACCTCAGTTGTTGGTCTTCCATCCCACGTGGGCCTGGCATGTTTCCCAAGCCACTGAGGCTGGAATGTGAACCACAGTTGGCCATGTGGGAACAGCTTTCCTTAACTGCTGAGCTACAGGGTTCTCTTCAGGAGAGGATATTTTAAGAGGAGCTACTCGATGCAGAGAATGTTATTTGCAAGGAAACTCACTGACATGCAGATTGACTGTTAACACTTCTGCACTAGTGAATAGGAAATGTTTCTGGTTCTTACGGTGTCCTCCCCCTCAGCTATGTTGCAGGCAGATGATGAAGATGACTTAATGGAAGAGAGGATGAAGAGCCCTTTTGGGTCATCCTTCCGAACGTTCAATGCAACTGATTACAAACCTATAGGTAAGCACAAAAGAGCAGATGTTGGTCATTTTGTCCTATTTTGGTGTTTCTTATTTAAGTTCCTTCAGTTTCTGGGAAGACTTTATTGAAAAAGAGACGAGTTATAGGAAAATTTATGAATAATCTCCTTGAATTCCTTTAGAGGGAAATAAGGTTTTATGGTCATAGTAGTAGTCCAGTCCTGCGCCTTAATCACATTCTATTTTCCAGCAACCATTGATGTGAAACGGAACATCTTTGACCTGTGTACAGACACCAAAGACTGCTATCTTGCTGTCATTGAGGTAAGGGGAGCTTTCAGAGGCTTCGCTGTTTTGTTCTGAGGTCTTGGATCTATTTTGAGTTACACCTCCGGTCTAGGACAGTTTTGTCTGGTAAGTGTTCCAGAATCGGTCATTCTGTTTGGCAGATTATTGATAACATACTCATTTGATGAGGTTTGGGAGCTACACAGTGCAGGAGACTAGTAAGAAAATTCCCCTATAAGATGGCGCAGGGTCCTGTTTCCTTATCTTGGACTCAACGTCTTCCTTTCTCAGATGTGTCTGTGTCTCTTGTCAGAGCAAGACCAATTGAAGGACGGTCTCACCTGTGCTTACATCCCTCATTGCCCATATCCTCATCCTGTTTTGTTTTTCCCTTAGGTATGACATTTTCAGAGTCACCTCAGGAATTTGGGGTATCAAAAACTGATAGTTACAGGGTCGAGGTCATGGGTGCCAGTCAGAGCTGCAGCATGGGTGTGGGCCTTCTGAAAACTAACTGCTCCCTGTGAACTGGATGTTGTGTTCCAGAATCAAGGCAGCATGGATGCCCTGAACATGGACACCGTGTGCAGGCTGTATGAAGTGGGCAGGCAGCGTCTGGCAGAGGATGAGGATGAAGAGGAGGACCAGGTCAGTGGTCTTGGAGATTTCATTCTACCTAACAGTGCTCACAGAGCCTTTTGCCTTTTCCCATAGGGGGGATTATGAACCTGTAGCCATATTCAGAAAGTCTGTTATGTGCTCTTCATCACTGAACACAGAAGAGAGTGGAACTTTGTTATTATAAGACTAACCAGTACCTGACGACCTGTGAGATCCATTTGCAGTTCATTTGCAGCTAACGATCTCTGATTTTGTTCAGAGAATTACTTGTTCTGTCCTCAGTACTGGTACCAGACTCTGGCTTCAGGATAAGCAGCCCCATACTCCCAGTGTCAGTACAAACAGAGAAGCTGTTCTGCTGAAGGGAGTTCTGGTTTACATTTTCTCAGGTTTATGGTGGTGTTTATTTTCAGTGTAACAGATGGAACTTTCAGTAAAGAGAAGGATGCTTTTGAGAAGTCAACATAAAACACAGTTAGATGGAACCATACCCCCAGTCTTAGCTTTTCCTTTTTCATAGGGGATTTTACCTTGTGGTTGTGTTTTGTCAGGTGCTTGCCTGTGTAGTGTCAGTATCGGTTCTGGAGAGTTTCTCCAGCTTCTGACCTTCAGCAGCTTTTTTCCTATCTGTTTGGCTCACTCTGTTCTCTTCCCAGGGTGCATCTGCAGGCCAGGTTCTCTTGTCTAATCTTCTGAGATGTCTTCATTGCTGAGTAAGAAGTGAAAATGAATGACTAGGATTGTTGCAGAGATTAAAGCAGGCGAAATGTCTTTTCCCAAATCTTGGGCTCTTTTCTGGCTTTTCTCTCAGCTGTGGTGCTTTGCTCTGTGGGGGCACCATGGATGAGAGGAAGGGTGCTCTGTCCATATTGCCTCGCCTGTCACCATCGTTCTTCCCGTGTTTGGTAAATTGTGCTAAGTGGTCAGGGCTAATTAAATGCTTTTCATTAGTGTCCTTACCAAACAGCTTGTATTTAACATTAAGAATTTTTTTTCAAAAGCAAAAACTTTTGAAAACTGATAATTTTGTTAAGTATTTCCGGATGTAAGCCTAATACTGTGGGCAGAGAACCCACAGTTTTCTGTATCAGGACTTACTACTGCAGTGGTGTGTGTGCCAGTTTGAGGTTTAGGCACATGCTTTGTTGTTGACTTTCTGGCTTATGAGCATGTAGTTTTGTCACTCCAGTCCTTTGAATATCGTGTCACCTGTACAGCCGACATGCTACAGCACACCTGGGTCAGATAATACCTGGATTCAAAAGCTTAGAGACTCAGTTAAAACTCTTCTGTGCACTCTTGGTCTCTCCTGTTTCTCACTGGCTAAGCATGCAAGAATCGGAGATGATTCTTAATCCCAAGGTATGGGTTTTTGAGGAGAGTGAGAAAAAGAAACCTGTGTGGGAGTGGCTGGTGACCACTATGGGATCCAAGCAGAGCCTTCTTCAAGGCCTGGCTGCCATTTGACATAAAGTCGCTTCCCTCTGTTGGATGCTGTCTGAGCGGGGGACAGCTTCCCAGCTCAGCTTTCCCCTTTTTCACACACAGATGAGGGTTGTTATGGTCCTCAGTGAGTTCCATGGGAATATTGTTTTATAAAGCACAATAGATTCTTAACTACTATAGTTTTTATTATTAGTCCTTTTTTTTTTTTCAAATTTGCCATCTTGTCCTCTGTCCGTTTATTCACCACTGTGGAGTGTCAGTTCTGTATCAGGCTTCTTCAATGTTGCATATTGAACAGAAAATCTGAAGCAAAAACAGAGTTTTGTTTTGCTTAATTTGTCAGAGGGTGCATTTGCTCACCAGAAAGAGAGGTAGAGGGAGAAAACAACCCACAGTTCAGTGTGGTCACACTGCAATCCTTCCTCTTCCATTTCTCCATCCTGTTAGGATCTGAGAAGTACACACACACACACACCTGGTATGTTTTTTAAGCCACCAGGGCCTGGACTTGAACTACACCTGGGATCCGACAACCTTCCGTACCAGGACATGGGCAGGCCCCACAAACCTTGTTGAAGTTATTTGCCGGTACATTATCTCTGCTTTCTCACATCCGCATTTACCAGGCAGTGGACAGCAGGCTTCTCTGAGGCCATATGATGCCTGGTGTCTGTCTTTGCTGAGGTCAAGCTGAAGAGGAGTTAGTATTACCCTGCCACCTTGGGTGCTGGAGGGCTGTTCTCTGGTTGGCTCCTCCTCCATGGAGACATGGTGGTGAGAGGCAGAGGCACTGGAGATCGTGGCTAGCCGTGGGAACAAGAGACCACCATGAGGGGACAGCTCTAGTGTTCCTCTCTTACCCTGCCCTCTCCCGGGGCTTGGGTCAGGGTAAAGCTGACTGATCTCTCGGTGTGTCTCTGCTTTACTTCCCTACTGAGTGGTTAAGGAGAAAAACTAGAAAGCGGACAGGGTGGCAGTTAGGACCCTGTGACTGGTATGGGAAGGAGATCCAGTGTTGCCTCGGCATGGACAACCAGGGTTGAGAGGGGCAGGCCCAGGAAGCCCTAACGAGCAGCTGTGGGGTCCAGTCCGTAGAGGAGCCCAAACGCTTTCTAACTTTGAGAGGACTAGGTGTCTGGGTAGATGCGTGACACGAGTGAGGAAGCATGGCTTCCAGATTTCTCAGGACCTAGGCACGCCTCACTACGTTCCGACGCCACAGTCCTTTTTGATCCTCTAGTGCATTTGGAAGGACTGCCATTAGAGAACTGTTTGCCCCCCTCAAGCTCTCAGCATTTACATTTTTGATTTAGAGATGTTGTAGGTGGGGTAATACCATATCTGTTTGTCTCCATTGCAACCATAATTCTGCTGATCTACATTCCTCTAGAATCGTGTAGTGGTGTTTTGCTATATTTGCTGCCACCATCAGGTTTCTCCCCACAGCCTCTTCCTGTGTGTGGCAGCTTGAAGGTTTTTAAAGTCACTTTTCTTCACCTGATTTTAAAACTATACATTTCTCATTTTCATATGAGTTATTTGCTATTCAAAGTTTTGTCCTAGCTAAACATCTGCTCTCAGGTCTTCTCAAGTGTTCTAGGTCTGACATAGATGGCTCAGGGATGCAGACACCTGTGACCAACACCTCTGAATTTGCCTCTTTGCCATAGCAAAATAAACTGAGAAGCATGCATGATTCAGCTGCCGTTTGCTAAAATGGTTAAGTCATCGATGTAAAATGGTTATTCACTCATCCATTTATTTAAAGAGCTTTATTGAGCTTTAACTTACATGCCATAAAAATAGTGGTCTTTAGGCGTTATGTTTAAGTTTGGAAATTAACAGGAAGGGTTGAACTGTCCCACTCTTGGGTCTTCACAAAAGTCATGACACATTTTTGCATAGAAAAGTATAGAAAAATACGTTATGACTTTTCCAATGACCCACTATATCGATGAACAAAAATGATCAGAAAGTATTTGTCAAAAAGATTTGGTTCCTGAGGCTACTGGTATGCCTGCCTTTAGGTATTTGGTAAGGCACAGATAAACCAGTCACCTGTCCCACTTTATATTAGCCTTTGGGAGTTTGGTATCTGTGTTACTAAAAATCAGTCCTGTCAACTTTGATGTTGACTTTTAGGAAATTTATAAAATCAAAGATTAGTAATTGATTGTTCTTAGATTGTGAAAAGTCAGTACATTTCAGCTAATTATAGTTAACCTTAAATTTCTTAAGAAAAAATTCAACAAGGGAATAACGTTCTCTTTTCTTCACTCCATTTTGGGATCTGGGACACACTGCGCTGTGCTTCCTGTGTGTTCTCCACTGCCTAGAAGCGGATGGTAAGCGTCTCTACTGCTTACACACCTACTGCACGCTTGGTCAGAGCTGAATGCGATGGTTCCTGAAAGGTTTTTTTTTTTCCCCAAAAAATATTAAGATGTACTTGAGTTACATTCTGCCCGTGAGAAGAGAAAAACATAAGTATTTATGACCCTGAAATGAACCTGTAACTTTTAAGGATAGTTAATACAAAGAACGGTGTTAAAAGAAGTAAGAGTGTACATTTAGTACAGAAAACATGTTAAAGCGTCAAGTGAGTAAGAACAAGTTTGTACTACATTTTTTAAAGCAGCCCTACTTTTTAGATGAACTGGTATTGAAATGTGATTATAAGTTTGGTTTTCTATGAGACTTTATATTTTTGAAGGAAATACAAGCAAAAATGATTTCACTTTAAAAATAGTCAAGAAAAACAAATGCTACACTTAAAAAAAAAAAAAAGGGACCAGCAGTTAGTTTAACGGCTATGTCACTGGACTCCCATGTAGTTGACCGCGGTTTGCATCCTGGACCCGGTGGCTTAAACTTACACCGGGTATGTGCGTGCCCAAGATCCTGAGAGGAGAATGGAGGAAAGGGGATTGTGGCGTGGCCATCCCCCCGGTGGGCGATTTCTCGCTTTCTATTTCTCTGTCTCTCTCTGTCTTTCTGGCGAGCGCATGTGCCCTATAGCAAAAAAAAAAACAACAAATCAACAACAACAACAAAGCAGGATAGTTGGGTGTGTAGCACAGAAAGATGTTGGGAATACCTGGATTTACCATTTGGGTTGTGTTGTCGAGGGTATGTGACCAGGGTATATTATTACAGAACGGTAGAACCTTAGAGCTGGAAGGTACTTCAGCCCTTATGTAGTGGGTCTTAGTTAGGGTTACTCTTCATAATTCCTGGGGAACTTTTCCAAAATCTGTCTGCATGAGCTTTCTTCAGAAAGAATGGTTCTGTCATCTTGGCCTGGATGGAGTTTAGGATTGTGTATTTTGGAAAGTCTCTTCAGGTGATTCTGGTCACGCCTGAGTAAAAGCCACTGACGTAACTAAACCAGAAATTGAGACTCAGAGTAGTTGGTATTTGTTGGATACCCAGTAAATAGCCATTGCTTCTGTTGCAGTTCTATAAATGGGTAATTATGGAGCCTTTGGGGTTTTGATCTGGGAAGGGAGTTGGAGACTCGAGGTTGATGGGAGAAGAGCCAGCACAGCAGCTGAGTGGAGAGGAGTGAGTCCTGGGGACCCAAATTGGTGAGAAGCGGGTTACCTGGCTATGAAGTCAGAGAAGTGGAGAAGTGCAAGATACAACTGTGATTTTGACCTGGTAACTGAGAGAGGTGTGGAAATGTGCTCGAGTTAGGAGTGCTTTGAGTTCTATTTTACAGTTAAGGGATTTCAAGTTTTCTTGGTATAAATTATAGATTGCACTGCCTCAGGAAAGCTCAGGGTTTATGAATGAGAGGTAATGTGAAGGCAGAAGTAAAAGCTGGAGGAGCCTGTAGGAGAAGAGGTCTGGAAGAGACCAAGTAAAGATCAGGTGAGGAGCCCTGTTTAGAAGCCAGGACTGGTTAGTGCCAGCCATGCAGAGAAGCCCTGTGGTTGGCCAGTCAGGCCTTCCTGTTTTTTTGCTATAGGGCATGTACACTGAAGATAGACATGGAGGGGAAAGGCGAGAAAACTTTCCCTCCTCACCCCCTTGGGGGATGGCCACTCCATAATCCCTTCTCTTTCATTCTCCTCTCAGGATTTTGGGCATGCACGTACATGTGCCCACTGTGTTTCTCAGGCTGCTTGGTCCAGGACCCAAACCATGCAGTTGGCCACATAGGATCCAGCCACTTAACCACCACGCCACCAGCTGGCCTGTCATTCTTACTCTTTTAGGAGGGTTTCCATAATTGTAATAAGAACAACCAACTAATGTTTGTTGGACACTTTACATATGTCAAGTGCTTTCCAAAGCACTTACCTACAGATAGGCACATGCTAAGCTTAAATCACAGTAACCCTGTGAGAGTAAATAAATTGCCCCAAAGTTGGTCATGGCGGTACTTAAGAATTCAGGTTCACTGAGGCAGCCCGACTCCAGTGCACGCACCATTAACTGCTACCTTGTGAAGCAGTATGGGCAGATGCCGGACTGTCAAGTTATAGGAAGAGGGACAGAGTAAGAACGAGTGAGCAGGTGGCAGCTGAGTACCTGATGGCCAGGAAGAGGGTTTAGATTCCCTTTCCAAGTCTATAGATGGGAGGAATTTGAAGCCCATGTATTTGAGAACTTGTTGGGTGCTGGGGGACTGAACCTATTGGCATAGAAGGTGAGAACCAGTGGAGAGAAGTATGAAGGTAGATGGGGATGGGAATGAGGAGAGTGTATCTGTGGGCCAGAGTCTCAGGGTGGACTGGGACCCAGAGCAGGAGTGGGAGGCCTGCCTCTTTCTCAACCCAGGACTGAGGTCAGGTGTACATGTGAAAAAGGGGCCAGAGGGCTTGTGCCACTTGGCCTATCCCTGTATAGGGGTAGCAACCTGCAGGGCTTCAGGTTGCCATGAAATTGACTTACGGTGGAATTGAAAAGAGGTTTTGTATTCTTTCTGTCGGGAAATTTACTAGTAGCTTAATTTAGA
>NW_006206856.1:2144601-2158847 GCF_000334495.1 Tupaia belangeri chinensis
AATTTACTAGTAGCTTAATTTAGATTGACTTAACCCTATGCTTCCCTGAAAGAAGTCTTAGAAAACAGGGAAAAGAATATTTCTGGATCCAAAATACTATCTAAATGGCCGGAGTTGAGTCAGGAGTCTAACAAGGTCTGCTTTCTTTATTAAATATTTTTCAGTTATTACTTTTTTTGACCATTAAGCTTTAGAGGCTTTTTTTTTTTTTTAGAGATACACATACACACATACACACATATATATTTATTCACGATGAAGTGTACAGTGTGTGTGCGCGCACACACATGCATCGAGAGAGAGAGAATGAGTGAGTGGGGTGAGGAGCAACTGCCACAGGGTCTGGTTCCCTTCTCCAGTCCCTAACCCATTGGATCCTGGGCACTTGGGCACATGTCCAGCATGTTTCAGGCCAGCTGGGCTGGGGATTCGAAGCATGCTCACTACGTGGCATCTGGTTTCTCTTGAGCAGTGCATTACTGCTGCATCACAGAGGTGGCTTGGACTTTATTCTTTAGATATGAAGGAGGAGATCATCCTGCCAACTAGTTTCTTAGCCAGCAGAGAATGCTCTTACGTTGTTTCCTAGAATCTCTTTTGGGTACAACCACAAAATCGAATTCTGCCACAGCAGCATTTTGGACGAGTCTTATGAGCCTCTGCTTCATGATCCCTATTTCAGATTTAAACTTCAGAAAGTGAGTTCATTGGCCATATCCATGTGTGACAGAATACATGTTAAGCCAGCATTGATTATGAAGTACAAAGTACAGACAACACAATCATGTGTTCCATGAGATTCAGGTAGCTCTATCCTTCCTGCTCATTCCCCCTCCCCAGTCACGGTCACACATGATGTCTTCATGGCCTTCTGGGATGAATGATGTCTTCATGGCCTTCTGTGACAAGACTAAGTAAAGGCTGGGTTTGAAGGCTGCTGGAAGAATTTGGATTGGTATCCTATAGATAGGGTCAAAACTTAGGCCCTGCTTGAACTGTTTTCCAGCATTGTTTTTGATTTAGAAATTGTTTCTTCATTTCTTCTGGAAGAGCTAAGCTTTGATGGTTTTAAAAACAAAATTTTGCTGGTCAACTGATGCCTACTTGAATAGTTTACTCTTCAGTATACCCACGCAACTGTGGATGTTTTCAGGTTGTGCTATCTTAGGTTAAAATACAGTGTAAGAGACAATAGGCCTCTGGTCATTCTTGGCTCCTCTCAGTTGGTGAATGCTTAGTTCCCACCTGTCTGTGCACCTCTGGGGTGGGATGTGGCCAAGGCCATAGACTGGTGGTCTCAGACCATGATCTGTGTCGTTTCCTCTCATACATATGCAAGATCTAGTGTAGACCATGCTCACGTTTGTACAGAAACTAGGATTGTGCAGTATTTTAAGGGGTCATAATTGCTAGAAATGATTGAAAAACGTAAATCACTGGATCAAACACCATATCAAATAGTCTATACTGGTGGTTCCAGAAGTGCCTGTAGCAGAGCTGCTGGGCCGCATGAGCTCAGTTAGGATTGTAGCTGGCAAGTGATACTAGAGGCCGGTAGACCCAGTATGCTTGTCTTTTTTTTTTTTTTTTTAATGTGATTGGCAGACATTAACACTTTTTAAATGAACAAATAAAAATTAACTTAAGTTGGGCTTTTCTTGACTTTCATTAGGTTGATGTATTAAGTGAATTTTATATTTCATTACCGCATAAATTAGAATACTTTTTCCATTAGCTGGGCTGACAGTTGGTGTTTGAGTCGAAAGATACTGAATGTCTGACTGATAGATCCATTTACTTGGGAATATCTGTCATCCTTATCAAAGCCTAAAGGGAAGCAATTTGGGTTATAACACAAAGCAGAAGTCTGTGGCAGATGCCTGAATGTGCCATTTACCAAGCCCTGGGTACCTAGAACAAAATGTTTCATGAGTTTTCTGGTAGTTTTTATGCCCTTGGGAAATGTTCTTAAGAATGGAAGGATGGATAGCGTCTCTAGGCTACTTTCTTTTTTCTTGCCTTGTAATGGGAAGTGTGGGTACCTGTTGGGAGTCTGTTCTGTTGTACTGTTCAGATCATCAAATGCTCACAGTAGCATTGATGGAGGTTACTCACATTCTTGGTTAGAAGATCAAGGGCAGGAGTTTGAGAGTTTAGTAGCCGACGACTCTGCGGTGTTCTTGTGCCACGTTCTTAAACCATTGCTTTTAGATTTCAGGTCAGAGCTTTTTGTTCCGGTGTCCCAGCTGCTCTCAGTTGCTTTGGCTGATGCATGTGAAAAAGAGGAGTCCCCCTTGGACTCCTAAAATATTGATGGCAGAGACTTCTGTGAAGCGAGTTGTCTGTGTCCTTGGATGTGTGACCAGTAAGGCCTTTGTGGAGTGACCAGTAAATCCTGTCTTTAGAGGTGCTTCAGCTGTCTTGGGGACCGGCGTGTGTCTGTTTCAGCTATCATTGACAACTCTGGCAGGCCCACAAATCTCTGCTAATTTAGATTACTAAATTACTGACAGTTTTCTCCTCTGTCTCTTTGGCCCTACATGGGTTAGGCCTCTGTGCTTGTCCTAATTGGACCTTATACTCTCTTACCAGGAAGAGGAAGAGCAGGAGGAAGAAGATGACGATGAAGATGATGATGACACTGATGATTTAGATGAGCTTGACACCGACCAGTTGCTGGAGGCAGAGTTGGAAGAGGATGACAACAACGAGAATGCAGGGGAAGATGGGGACAATGACTTCTCTCCTTCTGATGAGGAGCTAGCAAACCTTCTAGAGGAGGGAGAGGACGGGGAAGACGAAGACTCTGATGCAGATGAGGAAGTGGAACTGATCCTGGGGGACAGTAAGTATAGGGCAGAGTTTGGGCTGAATCTTGGCATTCAGAGCAAGGTCCCTTTCCTCATGCCACCCCAACCCTGAGGGCAAGCCACACCAGAATTCTGTGTCCTGTACCTGCCAACTGCCACTCTGGTCCCTTAGGAAAAGCACTCTCACATCTCTCCTCTCCTGTGCTTCCGTCAGACTGTGCATCCAGACCAAATGGCTGAGGTTGGGAAACCTTTGTTATAAGCCAGACAGTAAGTGTTTTATGCTTTGTGGGCCGTGTGGTCTCTGTGGTGGCTGTTCCACTCTCCCCTTATAGTGAGAAAGCAGTCATAGACGATACGTGAATGCATGTGGTGGCTATGCTTTAATAAATCTATCCTTTACAATAACAGGTGGTAGTTTGTAGTCTGTCAATTCCTGCATTAGAGGATTAGCCTTAGAATGAAAGGCCAAAGCATCACTGTTCTCCAGTGGGTGAGCTACAGTTGGTCAGGAGATGCTCCTGTGGTTGCTGTTCCTTTCTAAGGTTAGGAAAAAGTGGAGTCCCTCTTGTGGAGGAGCCCTTTCCTGTCTGCTTTTGACTCATCCTGACTAAAGGCCAGAGCACAATTGTTTCTCTTTGGCTTCTCTTTTGTTCATTTCATACACACACACACATATTGTTTTTTTTCTTAAATTCCAAATTTTGAAGAACAAGTTCTAGTTTTTTAGTAATTCCCACTAGGACAGGTTTCTGAAGACATGTTGTCCCTTGTCTGCGCTGCTGAATCCTGAATCAACCAGCTGCTGGCCCTGAGAGCCCGCCAGTCCTGAAGTGCTGTTGGGGCAGTCTCTGGTGGACATACCCCGCAGCTCACTGTGAGATAGATCCCTGCTGCCAGGCGCAGGCTCACTCTGGTCCTGGTTCTTCGTTGTGCTGCCCAGGCCGTGGAGCGGTCCCTGTGCTACTGCCCTGCCTGTTCCATGTAGCTAATCCAGCAGTAGGTAGTATGTCTACATGGTGGCGACTAACCACGTGTGACTGTTTACATTTAAATGAATAATTGAGTCTCTTTTCCATGTACATATTCCAAGTGCTCCAGTAGCCACATTTGGCTACCATATCGAGCAACCAGTGGAGGAGGTTTACATCATTATAGAAAATTGTGCTGTTCAAAAAATGTCAAGTCTCTTCATAGGAGATGCTTGGTTTTTGATTGGTGTTTGGTGGTGGTGGGGTGAATGATCACAGAGGTTACAGGAAGGTGAGGTGACCATAATAAATAAGGTGGCGTGTGTGTGTGTGTGTGTGTGTGTATTTTTTTGTTTGTTTTAGAGATAGGATCTTGTCACTGTCCTCTTATCTCAGAGGCCTCCTAGTCTACAGGTGTGTACCATCACACTCAGCTGTTTTTCTTTTTGTTATTTTGTTTGTTTGTTTAAAAGACATGGCCTCACTTTGTTGTCCAGGCTAGCCTTGAGCTCACAGTCCTTCTGCGTCAGTCTCTTGGGTCTCTGGAATTGCAGGTGCACGCCACTGCACCCAGCCTTGAGGTCAGAGCAGGAACTGAACGAGGCCTCCTATGTGGTCCCAGCCTGCAGAGCCCAGTGCTTTCCAGCACATGCCGCTGCACCTGCTCAGGTCAGCGTGTACGTGAATACAGAAGAGATTCTCCAGTCCGCAGTGGCTTGAATCTGTTTTCTTGGGACAGATCTTTTATGTGCTTCTAGCCTTTTAGATTGAAGGCTCACTGGCTTAGGAGATGCTTTTTTGTTTTTTGTTTGTTTGTTTGTTTGTTTTGTTTGCCAGAAGATACAAGTGCTTGCCAGAGAGAAAGAGAAAGTGAGAAAGCACCCTCCATGGGGAATGGTCACTCTGCAATTACTTCTCCATCTCTTCCTCCTTTCAGGATTTGGGCATGCAGTGTATAGGGCCTGGTATGTTTTTCAAGCCATTGGGTTCAGAACTGGAACGGACAGTTGGCCTTGTGGGATCCGGTTGCTTCAGCCACCATGCCACAGGCTGGCCCCACAAGACCGTCTTTCTCACATAAGTCTTTTAGCAAAGTTGTATTTTGAGGAGGCTCAGCAAACAGGAGCAGGAGAGTGTGTGTATCTGCTTTGATCAGCATCCATTTTCCATACGTATAGGCTGAGGTGATTTCACTGGAGTAGTCCCAAGCCACGGTCAGAGAGCCACAGGGCATTTGACTGAACCTTGCCGTCATCTGTGAGTGGGGAGATGTTGGGACCAAAGTCTGTCTACGCCCCTAGTTAAAAGTAAGTGGGTCAGGAGGGGCAGCCATAGCGGGCCAGCTGCAGTGATGCTCCCTGGTATGAGAGTGTCACTTTAATTTTTTTTCTCCCAATTTCTGTATAAAGCCACTTAATTTGTATGTGACCTGGCACCTTTAGCTGTTCAGTTTAGGAAATTCCTTCTATTTTGCCAAAAGAAAACGTGCCCATTTAGACCCAGGAATGCTGGGTTTTTTTTTTCAGCCATCTCTTCTGCTTGCCCTGAGGGCTGTCGTATATCTGCTTTCAGTATGTTTTACTTCAACTTGGGGAGAATATTTATGATGTGAAAATGATGATAGCTTGAAGACATTTCACCTTGGATTCTAGAACTAGGTGAAGATGGGGAGGTGGCATTCGCTGTTGCTCCCCATTGCTCTTCCTGTGTTTTATTGGCGATGCACAGCACTTAGCAGGGCAGAGATTTCTGGGATCCTCAAGACCTTGGTCTGAGGGTAGTTTACCTCACACTGGTCCTGGAGATAAGTAGCTTTTGAACTTTTAAGTATTCGGAGCGGGGCAGCCATAGCGGGCCAGCTGCAGTGATGCTCCCTGGTATGAGAGTGTCACTTTAATTTTTTTTCTCCCAATTTCTGTATAAAGCCACTTAATTTGTATGTGACCTGGCACCTTTAGCTGTTCAGTTTAGGAAATTCCTTCTATTTTGCCAAAAGAAAACGTGCCCATTTAGACCCAGGAATGCTGGGTTTTTTTTTTTCAGCCATCTCTTCTGCTTGCCCTGAGGGCTGTCGTATATCTGCTTTCAGTATGTTTTACTTCAACTTGGGGAGAATATTTATGATGTGAAAATGATGATAGCTTGAAGACATTTCACCTTGGATTCTAGAACTAGGTGAAGATGGGGAGGTGGCATTCGCTGTTGCTCCCCATTGCTCTTCCTGTGTTTTATTGGCGATGCACAGCACTTAGCAGGGCAGAGATTTCTGGGATCCTCAAGACCTTGGTCTGAGGGTAGTTTACCTCACACTGGTCCTGGAGATAAGTAGCTTTTGAACTTTTAAGTATTCGGAGCCCTTTTAGGATATGAGGAGAGCCACAGGAGCTAGACTCACGTGCCACACATACCTTTGTACAGGCCCAGATCCTGCAGGGACCCAGTGTTCATGTGCAGAGCCTTAGCAGTAGAAGGGAAATGCCCTGGCTCCAACTGTGTGGTTCTCTGCTTGTCAGCTTCCCTCCAGAATTACCTGGACCGTCGATGAAAAGTGGGTTGAACACGCAGGGATTCTCTACATCTTTGCTGCCTTTGAGGCTTTTCACAGTAGGTTTTCCCTTCAGCTCTGCCTCAGGGTCTGGAACAGGCTAAGGAAGGCAGAGAGGAAGTCCTACCACCTGACTGCCAGGTGAGGAGTCAGTGCCCAAACCCTGAAGTTCACTCTCAAATCAGTCTCCCAAGAATCTGCTTCAAGAAGGTGGAGCCTAGGGCCTCAGTAAGCCGCCTTTCTGTGCTTGGCTGTGTGCAGAGTTGGTAAGGGCTCAGCTCTTCATTGCGGCCCAGCCAGGTCACAGCAGGCAGCTCTGGCCTCGTGGGCTCAGCGTGCCGTGGAGGTCTGCACGGCCATCAGGCAGGTCCGCCTGGAGGAGGAGGGCAGGTATTGTGCCTGGGCCCGGGGAGGAAGCCGTCCTTCCCTGTGGCACTTTTTGGAGCTCTTGCAGCAGAGAAGCCGCTGAGCTTGGTTCATTCAGGTGTCAGCTATTCGTTCTTTGATCTGTTTTCTACTTCCTCACCAGTAGTCAGGCCACGCTGTGCCCATTTAAACCCAGGGATGTGGTTTTGTTTTTCAGCCATCTTTTCTGCTTGCTTTGAGGGCTGTCTTGTATCTGCCATGATTTTCATGGTTTTACTTTATCCACTGCAGTTTTCTTCCTATAGGAGCTTGGAGTGAATGAGGCTGGTTTGGGAACACGCGTTGCTCACTGTCAGCTACCTGAGAAAGGTGTGAGGGAGTATTTGCAGCTGGTGGTTGCTCTGTGTGGGATCCAGAGCCTTCGGGCATTTGCAGGCTCTGATTCAGAGTCTTTCCTGGGACCCTGTTAAGTTTTTCATAGCTTCTTGAGCTGGGATTATTAGAGTAGGTGATGAGACTGTTCCCTCTCCTTCACTCAGCAGAGGCCGGACTCTTTATGAGCTCGCTAACATGTTTCTCTGTGATTTTGATCAGGCAGGCATGGTGTGTCTACTATTTTTAAGGGTACTTTTGCTACCACCTGGGTTTTACAGCCTTTAGTCGATCCTTCCTGAGAAGGCAGGCATGTGAACAGAGGCTCCATGCCACAGTGCTACCTTCCGGGGTGTCACTGTTGCTCTCTGCTCTTCCCCCACCTCCTTTCTAGGTAGACAGCACCTTCCCTGGTATTGCTGCAGACTGGCCTCGCTGTTGTTTGGGAATTCGTTCCCTACAGTTTTATTCAGGAACTCCAGCGTGTACCCTGGGTTGACCATCTCTGCCTTCGTGCAGTCTTCTGAGGACTGGGGAAGGGAATGGCTAAGGTTTATGAAGAGATGAAGCTCTCACTTTGGCTTGGGCTCTGCCTGCCATTTTAGTAGTTCCTGGTGGTCAGGCAGGCCTATGCCCGATGGCAGGGGCTTAGTTATACTCGCCTCAGCTCTGCCCCTTTGCAGCCCTTCAAAGTCCCATGGGTGGAAGTGTCACAGGACACCCACCTAATTCCTACAGGGTTTCCCAGGCAGGAAGCAGAGCCCCTGGAAGGGGGAGGGGGCGGAGCACACCAGGCCCGTTGAAAGGTAAGAGCAGAGGTCCCAGGGGCGAGCGCTGTTGCCAGCAGTGGGTATATTCTCCAGAGCCAGCTCCGGGAGCTAATTGATGTGTTTTCTTCTTTCTGGAAACTGGTAATTAACCTCAGGCAATAAATGTGTGTGAATGCAGGTGCTTCCTTCCTGAAAGCTTCCCACAAGCCTTGTGCATAATCTCGGCTCTTGCTTGTCTTACCTTTTAGCTGACAGCTCTGACAACTCTGATTTGGAAGATGACATCATCTTATCTCTGAATGAGTGAGGAGCCGTCACTGCTTGGAAGAGTCTTGGCAGGCGAGAAACCGAATCAGATGAATTCCAAACACCTTCCTTTCCCTTCCTCCCAGGGCTGGCTGTCTCTTAAGGACCTACAGGCTCTGCATTCAGAGGGTTATGGTTTAAGCGTGTCTCACTGGAACTTGAGTCCTTCCAAAAACAGTAACCACCACAAAAAGACAACAGGGATTAGGTCCTGTTCTGCTTCCCCCCTTCTAGGATGGACATATCTTTCCTCAAGGGAAAAAAACAACAAAAAAAACCATGTCTCTGGGGTTATTTCACAATATATTTTCTTTGTATAATGTTCTTTACTTAAAGAACAAGAAATAGTTTTTTATAAAACATAAAAAAAGAAAAAAAACAGGCATTTATAACTGAGGGTATGAACTTATATCCACCAGGTCTCTTGTCCGTGCACTTCATTTTCTTTGGAAGAAAATGATGTCTGAAGAATAATAGAGAGGCATTTTTACATACGTATTTAAAAGAAAAGGAAAATCGTGGTTTCTTAAATTGATGAGGATTAAGAATATTTTATTATAAATATAATATATGATTTTTAAACCTGTTTTGTTGCCTCACGTGCTGCCAGGTTAATTCATTTTCCTTCATGTCAGAGGTGGGAGGCAGTGCGGCTGGCTTGCTGAGGAAATGCCTGGGCTCACCCTCCGCGGTGGGCGCAGCATGGTCATTGTGGATACTGGTTTTGTGGAGTTGAGGGAACTTAGGATATAAGTTCACTCCCTCTATTTTTCTTTATGATTCAGTTTTTCAAAAATTTCTTTCACTTTCTCCCCAATGTGGAAATTACAAATCAAAGGCCTTTTTCTTTAATGTAAAGTGTATTTATTTAAAAAAAAAATACAAAATAAACTACAAGTCTGTCTGTGTTTGTTTATGGCCTTTCCCTGTACTCCTTTTACCAAAGTGGGGTGTGATCCTTTCCTTGTAGCTCAAGCCAGGCCATGGAGAAGACACCTTCTGAGCAGGGCAGACCAGGGTGGTGGGAAGAACGTGTTCTGTCCAGATAAAGCACGCCAGGGAGAAGAGGTGCTCAGGGCACTGTCCTTGGACACACCTCTCCGCCCGTGTTGTGCATCACGGCAGCTGCCAAATACAGATTTGGTGGAGCAGGAAAGTTAGGGATACCGGAAAGCTTTGGAGGAACAAGCTGGCAAAGCTAAGGAGTAAAAGCTTTTCGCTTTCCCTGTAGCGTGGCAGCTGCCATTGCTTTTTCCTGCGGGGTCTGTGACTTAGTTCTCCTCTCCTGGTGTTTTGGGTACAGCCGGGGCTTGGTCAGGCTGGGTTTGCATTAGCGTACTTAGAGGCCTTTAAAGTTGGCCTGTGGTGAAAACCGTGTAACTTCCAGAGAAAGTTCAAGGGGTGCTACCTTTTTCACTCATCCTACCTGCCCCCTTTTCTTCCCAAAATATAAGACCCTAGTCTCTTGCGTTCTTTGATTTAGTCCAAACAGCTGTTACACAGGAATTATATATAAAAAGATTTTTCTCCCTTTACTCAGAGAAGGGGGACCAATTTGGTGGTTGTGAAGTACATCAAGCAGCACAGGGCAGGTCCTGCTGGGTAGGAGCATATACCGAGCAGGCTTGTGTCACACAGGTGGGGTCCCTAGTCCCCTGGAGAACAGAGGCCTCAGCTTAGCTTAAGTGGATAGGTAACCCCTAACCAATGGAATAATCCCACTGCTGGCACTGAGTGCATAGAGGAGGGCAGGATAAAAGCAAGTTGGAAACGCCTGTATACAGGTCATTAACTCAACAGAGCCAGTCACTCTGCCAGAGCTCCTGGGACACCCACAGGTCTCCAAGGTGGAGATGGGCACTTCTAACAGGAAAGCATAATTCTGGTTGCCTTGACAAAATACCCTTAGGAAGGTGCCCTAAGAGGATAAGGAAATATCAGTCCTGGCCCCTATTTTACCAGGGCTTCGAATCGGAATCACTTAGGAAGAAAGTTAAGACATCAGTACAAAGTGCCAAGGAGGCGAATCCCGCCTTCTCTGCTGTTTGCCTTGAAGCACCATCTCAGCACCTGAGCCCCAGGGTGGGGGGTGGCGCACACCTGCCGTCAACTGCTTTTCTCACTGGGGCAATAGAAAGCCGACAGGCCCGATACCTGACCTACTGTTACTACTGCTAGCCACAGCTGGTCAGAGAAGTCACAGAACCTTCTATGTCTTAAGAGCTAAAGGAAGGAAGTGGTTCAGAAGGTCTAGGGAAGAGAAGGGAGGAGGAAGGTCACACTGGGGTGTGCCTCGTCACCAAAACTTGGCAGTTTGGAGCCAGAGGGCAAGGCAAGGAAGTATCGGATCTCCCCAGGTTTTTTAGCATATTTCTTATCTGTGTAGTTGTCTGGGAGAGCTGGGAGATGTATTCTGGACCCTGAGCACCCACTCTATGAAGGGAAAAGGCAGCCCAGATGTTCAGGACACTTGCCAAGGCAGCTCTGACCTGTGACTGGGGCATTTGTTAAAGACCTACGAGCCCCCTTCCCCACTCAGCAGTGTGCTTTCAAGAGGAGCCCCACCTGGCTTCTGGCAGTACTCTGTGTACCCTAATGGTACAGGTGGTTCTGCCGTGTCCGACTCACTGCCTTAGAGCAGCTGTGCCCAGGGCTCAGGCGGAGGCAGGCAAACATGTTTAACACTTCCCAGTGTTGACATTTGTTATGAACCTGCTTGCTCTCAGGAGCACCAGCTGAAGCCCAGTGGGCAGCACTTCCCTAGGCACCTAACCATGTTCATTCCAGATCTCCAGGGTCTCTACAAAACAGCCCTGTGTCCTTGTAATAGGCCTGGGCTCTCCAGGCAGCCTGCACCTCACAGAGCACCTCTCCCTAACTCCACCTGCAGCAGGGATCAGGCCTGGAGAGGAGAGCTTGGTAGGCAGAAGCTGAGCTCTTGGCCCTTTGGGGAGCTTATTTCTCTTACCAGAGTTTCTGCTTTTAGCCCGGACAGTGGTCCCTTTTAGAACATCCAAACTGCTACACGAGAGTGCTGTTTGGCTGCATTCTACAGTGGCAAGTGCCATGTGCTTCCTACTAGAGACAAGTGAAGGCAGGACCTAAGACTCCTTCAGGCCACCTTTGCCCCCAGCTAATGGCTCCACACCTTCCTCTCCAGCTTGGCCTAAACAGCTTTAAGTTCTAGCACTGCCCCACAGAGAGTACCCACCTCCTAAGCCAAGGCAAAAGGTCTAGACATGCTCACTCTGCACAGGGAAACAGCCCATCACGGCTAACCCACCGCTCCTGGGCAGCACTGCAGAAGCACTCCAGGTGAGGGATTTGCGGTCCCTCACAAAGCCCCAGGGGAGAATGGGGACAGCGCCACTTCACTGATAGACCAGTCCTGCACCGAGTCCACAATGACATCAGTCAAGTTCCGGAATTAACCAAGGAAGGCTGCCTCCAACCCTCCACTCTGGCATCTGGACTCCCAGGCTTTTGGGAGTCTGAGGGGGGAACAATGAACATCCCTGGGCTGAGTAAGGCTAGGAGGAGGCTAATGAGAGGGAGCCCAGACAGACTAGCGGCACCAAGACCCGCTGGCATCAATACTGCACTGCTACCCCCATGTTCAAGGCCACACAAGTGCTGAAGACCACTTACTGCCAAACAGGCATTTTTGTCCAACTGCAGCTCAAGGTGACGGACGCACATTATTTAGGGCAGGAAAACACTACAAAAAGCTGCTGGCCACAAACCTTCAGGCTCACCCGCTTTTTACACTGGCTCTCCTCAGGCCAGAGTGGCAGGGTCCAGAGCCCAAAGTGAAGCCCCCTGCCAACAACCAATATAAAATAGCTCACACAGTCCTGATGTAGCTCGAAGACTGAGAGCCACTGACACAGCAGGGCTTTTGGACAAGGCAGTGTTGGACAGGTGACATGTCATTTGTGTGCATGCACTGGGGGAAAGTCTTCCATTCGTTGAGAGAAAGCTTGATTAAACCAGGACTCAACAGGATTAAAAATCCATCCTCTGACAAAAGGCTTTACTGACAACTTTCCATACAGTTAGTCAAAAATTAAAAAAATACAGAACACAGCAGACAGTATTTCATACACTAGAAATCAACATAACTGGAGTCCCTTCTCTTTGTTGTAAAAAAAAAAAAATCCCCCGAATCTAAGAACTTAAGTTTTGGTGGTGGACAGGACATCGGTCCTCATTGAATGAACCAAAATATCCTGGCAGAGAATTCAAGGGGGACAGGGTAGAGGGGTTCTGATTTTAAAATAACTGCTTCTGCGACACAAACATAGAGGTGGAAAAGACAGGTCTGGGCTAGGCAGTGTCTCTTACTATAACTATCACCATGTGTTCTTCTTCTAGTTTGCCCAGTGTCCTCAGAGCTGACTGGAGGTACTGCTGTGAAAAGTCGCAGGGTGGGAAGGCGTACAGCATGCCCGTGCTGTCCCTGCCCTTGGACCCACCCACTGGCAGGCTAATCACCCCTGCAGCCTGCTTCTGTTTCAAGTAGGAGACCAGGTTCCTGAGAAGCCGCCTCTGTAGGCCTGGTTCTACCGCAGGCATTCCCTCAAGGCCAGGTCCACTGGGGGCTGCCTGGGTGGCTAGGAGCACTGCGTAGCCATTGGGGCTCCCCTGTTTGATGCGTCGTGTGACCTCGTCGAGCTTGGGCTGGTCCAGTCGAAGGCGCTGGGCAATCTTCAGCTGGGTCAGCTTGCTCCCAGAAGTGTGGTCTTTGAGGAGACCGCTGATAACCCCCTGGTCTCCCTCCAGGATGTGCATAGATGTTGGGAAGCAGCTGTTTTTCAACACCAGAAGCCCATTCCAACCCAGCTGTAGTGTCTGAGCATATTCCGAAAGATTCTTTAGCTTTTTGGTCTCATGTTTTGGCTCTTCAAGAGGCTTGGGCTCAGCCTCAGTGGTCCGGTGATTGCGTTCGCTATCTCTTGTCTTCTTCCCGTGGGAAGAGTCCGGAGCCTCATGGTGGTGGTGGTGATGGTGGCCCCGCTCCTCAGCCCCGTGTCTGCTGTTGCTGAGAGAATTGCTCGACTCCTTGGTCCCCTCACTGGAGTGGTTCTCCTTGCGGCTGCGCTCTGGGGTTCGGTCGGAGCCTGGCTCCAACTGCAGCCCGCCACCCTTGGTCCTGCTGCGTTCCTCATAAGGGGAGTGGGTTGTCCTTCCACGGTCACTAGAAAGGCTCCTCCGCTTCCGCCTCTCTTCCCAGGGCTTGGGCATCCCACGGTCCCCATCACCCCCCCAGCGCTCACCACTCCGGCTGCGCACTGAGCGGCTGTAGCCCTCTAGGCTGTTTCTGCGGTCAGAGCTTTTACTGGGACTGGTCCAGTCCCCTTCCAAAAATGTCCGATCCCGGTCTGAGTACAGGAGGTGTGGGGGGGTCCTATCGCGCACGCGCAGGTCAGCATCCAGGTTTCGGTGTCGGGTATATCCATCTGTGAGAAGCTCATAATGCACAGGCAGGGGAGAGGGCTGGTACTGCTGGGGGTACCGGGTCTCCTCTGCTTTGGCGAAATCCACTCGGAGCCTGCGGTCAGGCCCACCCAAGGGAAAGCCCCTCATTTTGGCGCAGGCAGCCTGGGCTGCGTCCAAGCTCTCATACTGGATGTAGGCAAAGCTATCTCCTTTGACGTGATCGATGGTCCTAATGCTGCCAAAGCGGTCGAATTCCCTGGCCAGAGCCGCCAGTGAGGTGTTAGGTCCCAGGCCACCCACCCAGAGGCGAGTGGTGGGGTTGGCCTTGCCATAGCCTATCTTAATGGGGTTGCGGCCAATCACCCGGCCTGACATGGCCACCTTAGCCCTGTGGGCCATGTCCAGGTTCTGGAACTTGAGGAAGGCATAGGCGCCGCCCTGGCCCCGTGCAGGCCTCTTGATGACCACCTCCTCGATGATGCCGTACTTCTCAAAGGCCCGTCGCAGCTCCACCTCGGACACGCTGTGGTCGAGGTTCCCGATGAAAAGGTTGCGTGTGGCCCGCTGGTCGTCCTCGGGCATCAGGTCCTCCTCGCAAACGGTTGGGTAGCCGTAGGGGCGCCCGCGGTCGTCGTACAGTCCGTAGTAGTCCAGGGCCCACACCCAG
>NW_006206856.1:2160119-2162834 GCF_000334495.1 Tupaia belangeri chinensis
GGCGGGATCGGCGCCGAGGGGCTGGGCCTTGCGTTATCAGGCTGCGCCGCCCAGCTCACGTGACTGCGCTAGGCGGGGCAAAATCTGTGCCGGGCGGGCGTCATCGGCCGGCGCCGCTCCTTGTCACGTGACCGCACCGCAGCAGGCGAGCTGGGCCGGGCTACGCGCTCTGGCGCCACCACGCGGCCATTTGCTACATGGCGTGAAGGGAGCCCTCGTGAGAGCCGGGCTGGTTGATTTGCACTCCCCTGGACCCCAGCTGGGCCTAGTTCTCATACTCCCCAGGGAGTTCGCAGCCCCACGTAAGTCCTGCCTCCTGCCAGCGCTGGGACCCGCGCTCATTGGAGCAGGAGTGGCACCCTCCGTGGGCGCCAGGGCTAGACCCAGCGGCCTCTTCATGTGACATCCCCCAATCTCGAACAAGTTTAAGGGACTCCCATTCCCAGATGGGTAGTCTCCTGACTGGGGTTCAGGCAGAAAGCCCCGAAAAAGACCAACACGCTGATCCCTAGACCTGTCCAGGGCCCATGGCCCACATCCGCGGCATCGCCCGCACTCTTATCTGCTTCCAACCATCTCTCAAGAGGTCGAAGACAATGCCTGTGCATACAGGAAGACCTGGCTGGGTCGCGGCACAGAAACCATGAACACGCCACCATTCTCACTCTGCTGTGGACATCCCCACAGATAGCATACTAGAAGGCCGGAGCCGGGAGCCAAGACGCCGAACAAACGCATCACCCACCAGCAGTTTCCACAGCTTACCTGCTGCCAGTGCTCATCTGTCCACCTCCAGGAAAGGGGGGACCCCTGTGAGGTGAGGGCAAGTGTTGGCCCAAGCCCACTGAGGAAGCTTTCACGTTCCAAGGATAGTTGCTGGAGCCGATGCAGAACCTGGCCCAATTCAGGCCGGCTCTTCCCCTCCCACAAACAGCTTCTGGAGCAGCTCAGGCAGGTGCAGAGGGAGAGGCCTTAACAAGAAACACCGGTGGGCCGCCCACAGGCGCACTTAATTTAGGAACCAGGAACCACAGTCAAGTGATCTAAGACTGAGTCCTTGGAAAGCAGTTTCTTAGTCCTGCCTCTAGGTGAGCTCTGCAGGTAGAGAAGCAGGTGTCTCCGCATGGCTCACGCCAACAACTGGGTTTCCTGAGCACCAGTGCCAGGGAGCAGCTATTTTAAAACCCAAGCCCTCAGAACCTCAACCTTGCCAGATGAGTGAGGAGGCAGCCTGGCCAAGAGCTTCTGTAGCAGCAGCGCTGACCACCTCTGACTTAAGTCCTCACTGCAAAACAGCACCCCACACCCACCGTCCTGCTTGTACTGCGTGATGGCAACGTGAGGCCCTCCCACACACCTGACGCCATCTTCCGTGCCCAGAAGCAGGCAACCTCCAGACCCTGGCAAAAGGGTAAGACAGACATCGTATCAAGGGGTGGGGGAATCCAGCCTGCTATGTTCAGCACCGATGGGTTGAGATTACAAATGGGAATATACCTGAAGAAAAAAAAAAAAAAAAAAAAACTAGGTGGTACCTCGTTATTTCAGTATTCATTTTAATTCTCCAAGAACAGCTAGAAATTTTTTCCTTTAATAAAAAAATCCCAGACACACTTTGAAGTCCTAGAGTAAACCAGCAACAGAAGGAAGTAGAGCCCCCCGGGGGGCTGTGGAGAGCCAGCATCATCAGGAAAGCTCCAGGCTTCACACCTGATATTGTCAGGAGCCCGCTTAAAAAATAAATTACAAAAGGCGGTTTTGGGAAGAGACAGTGGAATTGTTTTTCCTCAGGTGCAGCAGGGACCGGGCAGACTACAAATCAGTCCTAGCGCTGGCTGCCTTGGGGGCGTATTTAGGCATCAGTTCATGTATCTTCCGGATGTAGTCGGACTTTTCTGCGCAGCCTTTGCATGTCTCCCCCCAGTCGTCCAGGATCTTCTTCAGCTCTTTCACTCGGAGCTTCTTCAGGTCCACTGTGCTCAGGTCGATTTGCTTGTCTGGAAGAGAGAGCAGGAGAGTGACTGACTGGTGGGGCAGTCCTGGTCTCCCAGAGTCCTAAGACAGGTCATCCCTGCATGGTCAAACCATCTTTTTTTTTTTAAGAGATTTTTTTGCTACAGGGCATGTGTACTCGTCAGAGATACAGAGAGAGTAAAAAAATCCCCCCCGTTGGGGGGATAGCCATGCCACAATCCCTTCTCCTCTTGGGATTTTGGGAATGTGTGCACATGCACCTGGAGTGAGTTTCAAGCTGCTGGGTCCAAGACTTGAACTGTGATCAGCCATGTGGGACTCTAATACCTTACCCACAATGCCACTTGCTGGCCCCCAAACCATCCCTTAAGCCAGCACTGCTGGCTGTGGGGGGAGAGACAATGCAGACACATGCAGAGGCATGGCAGTGCCCACTAGTCCCTGAGAGGAGGATCTAACCCTGTCACCAGGAAGGCTGGCCTCATGCTGTCAGTGTTCACCACACAGTGCTGGACAGGGACAGAGGCCACACGGTTCTTAGTGTGGCCCTGACCTAGCCACGGTCTGACTCTTGCCCAGTAGTAGAATGACAGATCCAGGCTAGTGACAGAGTAGATAGACACCCTACTCCCCATTTCCCAGTGCAGGTCCTGGCGAGGCCCTGAAGTCAGGAACTTCCTCTCTGACCAGAGTGCTCTGGAGCCACCTGGGCCTGTACCAGGTTCACTCTCAGAAGACCAG
>NW_006206856.1:2162865-2164994 GCF_000334495.1 Tupaia belangeri chinensis
CTGACTCAAGTGGGACAACAGGGGCCCTTGGACATGTGAATCACAATAAAAACATCGGCACTGTTTCTGTGTCACAGCAGTCCTGACTCTTAAGGCTGGGATGTGTTCAAGCAACCAGGGACCAGCTCAGCAGGAGACACACAGTGGTCCCCACCCCTCTTGGGCTTGCTTGCGTGGTTGCAGTCTTGTCTTTTTTTTTTTTTTTTCAGAATCATAAAGATCACTGGGCTTTTGGCACTCACAGCCACGACAAGTTTGTCAACCCCAGTCGGGTCAAGCCCGTTCTCTGCTCAAAAACGTCTACTGCTCCCAACCTCACTCAGACTGAAAGCCGAAGTCTTCACTAACCTGCAAGTCCCTCTGAGCCCCCATCATGCCACTGGATGCCTTTACATTGTTGCTGCAGGGCGTGTCGTGGAACGCCCTTCCAGTAGCTGGGCTCTTGGCCAATGCCCACCTCCTTCAAAGCTTGCTGAAAGGCCACCTCCTCCTCAACGACCTCTACCGGCCCGGATGGATGCCAGGTCCCCAGCATCCAGCACCATCTATCGTGCTCCGTACCCACGTCATGGCTCTAGTCTATCACCTTTCTCTCTGGCTGAAAGTAAACTTAGACGATGCACACGAGGATCCCAGAAAGTGCATGGCGTTCGACTAACGAGGCTGGCCACACTCACCATACTTGAGCTCACAGATCTGGCTGTCCTTCTTCTTGAGCTTCTCACAGATCTTCTCTACAGGGATGTGGTGGGCCAGGGGCTTTGACACCTCATTGATGATCTTGGTGGCTGCGTCATCTGTGGCCCCTATGTAGTAGCACTGCAGCAAAGGACAGTGGCCTTCAGGAGGTGCTCCATTCAGAGCTGTCTCCCCCACAAACATACTGACATTCCAAAACACATTCCCTCCTTTGGAGCCACAGCGTTTTGCACCCTGCCTCTGCTGGCGGGCAGGTCAGTGTAACCCTGGGCGTGTAACAAGCCCTGGTCCACCCTGTGTGTAATCTGTCTGAGATGCTCTGACCCCACTTCAGTGACGACTGTTCTAGGACGTTCCTTTCTGACCACTGTCTGCGTCGGCACTTCTCTGTCAACCCACCCTGGTCTACGTTCTCCATGACACTGTGGGCTGCATTACCTGTTTGCCTATCATGTTTCCTCATATTCCTACTGCCTGGCATGCAGTAGGTGCTTAATAAGTACTAACAGGGTAACAGATACCACAGCTGAAGAATCCATGCTGCTTGGGGAAGGAGACAAAAGCTTCAGTCCTGCATTAGTTTACGCACAGAATAGCTAACTAGAGAGGCAGGCAGGGCCTGTTATCCAGAAGCCCAGGGTTAGACATGAGCCATGCCAGGTGGGGAGGGTCAGTGGCTACTCACCAACCGATTCTCTTTGCCTCTTGCTTCACGGCAGAATTTTATAAGTTCTTTTTCAATAGTGGCTGGTGAGAATGTGACATCTCTGTCTTTGAGATCCTGGTAAAATCTTCCCAGATAAGAAATACAAACTGGAAAAGAGAGGGAAGGGGGGTGCTCAGGGATCGCCAAGTTATCCCCTAAACCACCAGGAAGGAACTCCCCCGGCTATGTTAATAGGAGACATGGGGATGAATCATCAGAGGTGAGCTTTTCCATCACCGGTTTTTCTAGACAGACCCCGCTCCTGATTGCTGGGGTCTCCGGTACATCCAGGGCATGCACACACGGAGCATCACCCCAGGGACCCACAAACGTCTCCTCCCTGCTTCTTTCAAGTTTAAGCTGAAAGTGAACACGTGTCCTTGAGATGGGACTCACTGTGACCTCACAAAGGGGCAGATTGGAGGCTGAAGAGAAAAATGATCCAAATGCTGCTTATTTCCAAATACCACCCCAAGCCCCGAGGTGCAGCTTCGCGACCCCAGTAGACGGGTGCAGTACCCACGGCCGGCCCTCGGGGCCCCCGACCCGGATTGGTGCCGCTCTCGGGAGCCTCTGGGCAGTGGTAGGAAGGAACGAAAACTCCGGCGTGATGTGGATTTCAGGCCAAGTTCTCAGCACCACCAGGTCTCAACTTTTTTCGGTTTTCTCTAGGCCCCGGAAGTGTTTTCTAGGCCCGACGTCTGCCCCTCCTCCGGCGGACCCC
>NW_006206856.1:2166161-2171729 GCF_000334495.1 Tupaia belangeri chinensis
AAGAGCTTCTTTCCCGGGGTTTTGTTTTGGTTTTAAACAGGCATGTGGCGGAGGACCCAGCCGTTTGGTGTCTGCTGAGACCCAGGAACTCATCCGCGTGACCCCTGGCTGACCGCAGCTCGCTCTGTCGGGACGGACGGACCGCCTGGCTTCAGGGCTGCCCGGAGGCAGGGCTCCCGGCCGGCCAAGCAGGGCTGCCACCCTAGACCTCTGAGACGAGCGCCGGGCGGGGCTGCACGCTGAGGCTTGGGGTCACCACAGAGTGGAGACCGGGGGCTCAGGAGGTTTGTCCTCCCAGTCTTGGAAGAGCTCCCCATTTCTTCGCAAGCTCCAGAACCGTGGCCGGCTGCCGCCTGCTTCTCCGCTAAGCCCCAGGGGTCCTGGCTGCAGAGGGGTCTTCGTTGCGGGGGTCCCGTGAGTCGGAAGGTGGGCGCCCGTCAAAGGCAGGACGTGGGATGGGTTGGCTCTGCTCAGTGAGCAAAGGAGACGTCTATGGGGGTAAAAGGGCATGGAGCCCGGCGACCAAGCGGGGAGAGGGGCACTTCCGTTGCTCCCAGTCAGTGAAGTCAGTGGCTCAGCATCAGGTATTCATCTTTAATTCACATCACAGCAGTCAAGGGAACGGGGAGGGGGATACCGGGTGGCAGATATGTACATGTAAAATTCACATTGCTCGCTGGGTTTTGAACATGCTACCACAGTATATACAGTAAAATACCTCTTGGGACACTGGTACAAATTTTATCTTTTAACTTTGCTTTTCTGGTACAGGTAAGATCATTTTTAAATTACTTTTTCTTTAAACATGAATACATAAAAGAAATGGTTAGAAGTTTTCTTGTTTTAAATAAGCACAGAATGCCAGAGGTTAAAAACACATTTATAGGGCTGGATACCAATTGAACATCACACTCTATACATTTTTTGCTCAAATTCCTGTACAAATACACAGCATTCAAATAGGTATGTACAAATAAGCTTGAAAGAATGAAAATCAGTATTTTACAATCTTTTCAAAGGAGTTTCATCTCTGGCCTTCCATTTCCCCTCAGACTGGCTGATTCTCCAAAAAAGGGATTCAGAATGTGTCCTTTTTCATCCAGTTAGGGAAAATGGAGAGGAAAAACAAACTGCTTCATGTTCATAAAGCAAGGCCCAACGGACCTACACTGCCTGCCCACCTCCTGTGCCACCAGGTGGAGAAGGTAGATGTTCTTACGGGATGGCTGCCTTGTCTGCGATGAGGTTCAGAAGTGCCTTCGTATCTACAGCTGCCCTCCGATCAAAGCTAGGCCAACCCTATAATACCTGGGGACACCAGGCAGTCCTAGAGAAGGGCTTGCAAGCGACTCAGCCTGAGGAGGCCTGCCCTCCAGGTGGGGGCTGCCAAGACTGACCCATACCTGCAGCAGCCTCCTGCCCACTGCCTGGCATGACCCCGATGGCATCAAAAAGGACCTGCACTGGTGATACATCCCCAGACACCCTGACAGTAATCTGGCCCTCCATCTTTCCCAGTAGGTTACTTGCTGATTTTTTTTTTCTAACCAAATAGGCATTTGTTTGCTAGAGAAAGACACCTGAACATGGCCTTTTCTGCTTGGGGGGGAGGGCTGGGGCATAGGGACAGGCCATGGAGGTCAGCCAGCAGCAGAGGGGTTGGGGGCAACAGGCCTGCTCAGCGAGGAGAAGGCAGCCTTGTCACCATCGCTAATGTGAACTCAGGCAAATGAAAGAAAATACTATTGTAGACAGTTTTTAAGTAACTTAGAAGCACCCTGGTAAAATACCATTGTACTCATCCTATCGTGACTCCACCCCCACCCGTACCCCCGCAAATAAACTGAGGAAAATCAGTGCCCTTACCTGGAAGAGTTGCCTGTAACACTGCGCTCAGCCCAACAGACTGGGAAGGCTAGAGAAACTGCCCTCTTGCCCGCCCCGAACCCTGAGTGGTAGTCCCTATGGTCCTGGAGCGGGGGCTCTTGACTTGGCCACTTAGGAGATGACAGGTCTACCTGCATGGCTCTTTGCTTCCAAAAGAAGCTCTTGCCCACCCTCTACCCAGGAGTTTGATGAACCTGACCACACATCCTCAGGGCCTGGAAGCCTGGCTGGGCAGCCAACCCCGTGGCTCAGAGGTAGTGCTAAAAATCCCTGATTCAGGAGCTGATGGCTGGCACTCTGGCCACTTCTGAAAGCCTAGAGGATTTCTGGCCTCTGCCACACCCTGGCCTCACTCTTAGACCAGCTTTCTAACACATGGAAGGGGGCCCAGCTCCCCCAAAGAAGAAGCTAGTCCATAAGGCTCTAATCTCCACTCAAGGCCCAGGGTGGTAGATAACCCTGGCAGGTCTTTGCCCTGGGGCTCCTGCTGGGCATGAGGTGCATTGATAGTGGAAGGAGCGAACGGTCAGGAATGGAAGTGATGCAGAGGAAAATCCAAGGTGAAGTAGGAGATGGGGCTGGCCCATGGGAGCCTGGCAGTGTGCCCTGGGCATGCAGTTAGGCCAGCCACAGGCCTGAGCCAGCAGGTTGGCCCGACCAGCCCCTCAGCTGCACACTCCTAAATGGAAGAGTGGGCAGGTGGGCAGGCATTTGTGCAAAACGGCTTGTAACCCCTTTGTCTACCCATGACGTATAGTCCACGTGGTCCTTGCAATCCCTGAATGCAACCATGAACTTTTCTGTCCACACTAGTGCAATTTCCATTCTGTGCATCCCTACCCTGGAGGGGGGCCTGGGCTCCTGCTCCTGGGCCTGCGATGCCGAAAGTCTGTTCAGTGTCTGTGTAGCTCCATGTGGTCTGGAACTGCAGGAGGCAGAAAGCATCTACTGCATGAAGAAAAGAAAGGGGGAAAAAAAAAACCATAGAAATGGAAACGTAAAAAATGAAATAAAAAGAGAAGCCACAACCCTTCATGCTGCTGCGGCCTCTGCACATGGCAACACGAGTTCACGGCAGTAGAACAGAGACTGGGGTGGTTCTCTCCTGAGGGCCACGCCTCTCTGGCTCCCTGGGGGGACTTGCTTTCCAGACCTGGACCAGGTGGGCAAGCTGCTTGCTGAGGGCGGCGTTCCAGCCGCCTTCCTGCCCCTCACTGTTCCCCTCGGCCGTGCTCCCAGGCCATGCGGGCCTGCTCCTCCTTGGCACTCCCAGGAGGCAGGGAGGCCTTGCGGTGCAGGCCCCGGGGCCTCTCGGCCTCTTCTCGCAGCAGCACACCCTCATCGTGCTCCAGGGCGGGCAGGCGGGGGTGGTAGGGTTTCGGCGGCAGCGCAGGCGGGTCCATGGGGTCCCTGTTTCCCTCCCACACACCGAACATACTAGCCTCAGTCCAACTTTCGGCACGGCTGGGCCTTGATGGCATCCAGAACGGCAGACTCGGAGAGGCTGTAGTGGACAGGGAGGTAGGGCGGCTCAAGGTCATCGTCGGCACTCCAGGCCTGGCTGGGCATGGAGTCCATGGTGTCGGTGCGAGGTGGGGCCTCGGAGGAGTGCCCAAAGTTACTCTCACTCAGGGAGGACACACCGCTGCTGGCACTGCCGGACAGTGTGGAGTTGCTGCCGTCCAGGCCCGACTGGGGGCTGGTGGGGGAGGCTGGGATGGGGTGGAGCGGAGACTGCAAAGAAAGGGGTGTGTGTGTGAGGACCCCTTCCCCTGCTGTGCTGGCCACCGGAGGGCCCTGCTTGGCTGCTGGGCACTGGTGCCCCTGGGGTCAGATCCCAGGACACTCACTGGCGTTAGGCCAGGTGAGAAGGCAGAAAGAACCCCGGTGGGCTGTGGACCAGATGGATGTATTCTGCTGCTACGGTTCATTGTGACAGGCTCAGTTTGCCAGTTTTTCAGAACAGTTAAATTAACAGGCAGGACTTAAGTTTTATGTGGGAGTTTTTCTTAAAGCTTTGGTGCCTGATGCTTCCTGCTTTTGCCTGACTCTAGAAGGGTCTGCAACAGGAATGTCCACTTAGCTCCTGCACCACGGTGAGGGGAGACCTTGGGGTGCCGGCGCAGAGCACCCAGCCTCAGTGCTACCTGCCAAGTGCTCTTGGCACCATGGGTGGTTGTCTCCAGGACACTCTGCTCTCCCTGTCCCCAACCCAACTTGCATTTGTTGTGTGACATGTTGGTCACTTGCAACTCAAGTGTGACTCTGGCCCACTTTCAGCTTCTGCCCGACTGGGGACAGAGGAGCAGGAATAGGGCTTAAGTTCCTCTCACAGACCTCAGGGGTGATTCTCGATGGGCTGGCGGGCTGTGGCTTCAGTACGTTACCTTGCGCAGGGTCCGGGCAGGGAGGGCAGGGGGTGTATCACCCAGAGGGTGGTGGAAGGCGTCAAAGTGTAGGGAGTAGTGACCTGTAAAGGGAACAGAACCAGAGCCTCAGCTGCGGGCCCTGCTCAGCTGCAAGCCAGCAGGTCTACCTGGGCAGGCATGGGAAGAGACCCCCCCCATGGGGTCCCTCACATTGAGGTCATAGGAAAACCTCTTTTTCATTCTGTCGTTCTCCAAAACACAGGCTGTTGGGATGAAAGAAACCTCGTCCACACGAAGGTCAGAAAGGTGAATGCTTCAGAGCCCATGGGACACCAGGCCACAGGCAGTGGCAGCGGCAGCTCCAGCCCATGGCTAGGTGACGACAGGCTGGTGAGCAACGTGTCTGGTTCATTCAATTCCGCCGTCTTCGCCTCCCTGGTGAGAGGCCTCGCTGTGCCGACCTGCTGTGCCCAGAAACCTCACTGACCCCAAAGCCCAGCGGGAGCCTTTCTGCGATGGGGATGCTTTTCTTGGCTGAGTCAGCCCAGAGAATGGCCCGTCTTCTCAGCCTGGATGGCTGTTGCCCTGGCTCTTGAGCAGAGCCTGAGACCAGGGACTATTTGGGGGACCCGCTGGAGGTCTTCTTACCATGCAGCAGGCTTCGGGGAGGCACTGGGGGGACCAGGACGCGCCCCATGTGGGCAGACAGGAAGGGCTGGGCCTCTCGGGCTCCGCTATCCAGGCTCCAGCTGCTGGGGGCTGCTGGCACCGCTGAAGGGTGGAAACAGACGGCATGGAGGGGGGTTACTTCTTGAGCGACCTCTGGGAGAAGCCCATCCTACGGCCTGGGGCTTCTCCAGGCATGCACTGTGTGCCCAGCACACGGGGGTGGCATGCTAGCCTCTGGGACTGAAAACACTGGCCAAGCAGGCACTGTGGCCCACAGAGGAGAGGCCAGGGGCTGAAGCTGCTTCGGCAGAGCACGGTGAAGTCTGAAGAGTACTCAGGATGAGACAAGCTGAGAAAGTGCAGTGAGGAGTGGATGTCTGCAGCCCCTGGAACTTGCCAGGAGAAGAGAAAACGGAAGACGAAGAGGAGAGTGGAACAGGCTAAGGACACCGAGAACACAGAGCGTGCAGCCCACAGAGCTCCTTGGTGAGGTCGAGAGCCAGGCCTCTCCTGCTGCCCAGGCCCAGGGAAAAGCAAGGCATGCAGTGGGCGGGCTGCACGGACTGCCTCGACTTGATGGTGGGCCCAGTGTACCTGCCGGAGGGAAGCCAAAGGGCGGGAGTCGCAGCGCCAAGGAGCCACT
>NW_006206856.1:2172493-2197646 GCF_000334495.1 Tupaia belangeri chinensis
CCTTGAGGGCATCCAGAACGGCAGACTCGGAGAGGCTGTAGTGGACAGGGAGGTAGGGCGGCTCAAGGTCATCGTCGGCACTCCAGGCCTGGCTGGGCATGGAGTCCATGGTGTCGGTGCGAGGTGGGGCCTCGGAGGAGTGCCCAAAGTTACTCTCACTCAGGGAGGACACACCGCTGCTGGCACTGCCGGACAGTGTGGAGTTGCTGCCGTCCAGGCCCGACTGGGGGCTGGTGGGGGAGGCTGGGATGGGGTGGAGCGGAGACTGCAAAGAAAGGGGTGTGTGTGTGAGGACCCCTTTCAGCCCAGCAGCCACCACCCACCACACCAGCCCACAGGAAGGCCAGTTGCTGGGCTCTTCAGCAGCACCCCCGGCTCTCCTCCCACCCGGAGCAAGTTCCCGGAGACCAGAATCACCTGCTGTGCTGGCCACAGGAGGGCCCTGCTTGGCTGCTGGGCACTGGTGCCCCTGGGGTCAGATCCCAGGACACTCACTGGCGTTAGGCCAGGTGAGAAGGCAGAAAGAACCCCGGTGGGCTGTGGACCAGATGGATGTATTCTGCTGCTACGGTTCATTGTGACAGGCTCAGTTTGCCAGTTTTTCAGAACAGTTAAATTAACAGGCAGGACTTAAGTTTTATGTGGGAGTTTTTCTTAAAGCTTTGGTGCCTGATGCTTCCTGCTTTTGCCTGACTCTAGAAGGGTCTGCAACAGGAATGTCCACTTAGCTCCTGCACCACGGTGAGGGGAGACCTTGGGGTGCCGGCGCAGAGCACCCAGCCTCAGTGCTACCTGCCAAGTGCTCTTGGCACCATGGGTGGTTGTCTCCAGGACACTCTGCTCTCCCTGTCCCCAACCCAACTTGCATTTGTTGTGTGACATGTTGGTCACTTGCAACTCAAGTGTGACTCTGGCCCACTTTCAGCTTCTGCCCGACTGGGGACAGAGGAGCAGGAATAGGGCTTAAGTTCCTCTCACAGACCTCAGGGGTGATTCTCGATGGGCTGGCGGGCTGTGGCTTCAGTACGTTACCTTGCGCAGGGTCCGGGCAGGGAGGGCAGGGGGTGTATCACCCAGAGGGTGGTGGAAGGCGTCAAAGTGTAGGGAGTAGTGACCTGTAAAGGGAACAGAACCAGAGCCTCAGCTGCGGGCCCTGCTCAGCTGCAAGCCAGCAGGTCTACCTGGGCAGGCATGGGAAGAGACCCCCCCCATGGGGTCCCTCACATTGAGGTCATAGGAAAACCTCTTTTTCATTCTGTCGTTCTCCAAAACACAGGCTGTTGGGATGAAAGAAACCTCGTCCACACGAAGGTCAGAAAGGTGAATGCTTCAGAGCCCATGGGACACCAGGCCACAGGCAGTGGCAGCGGCAGCTCCAGCCCATGGCTAGGTGACGACAGGCTGGTGAGCAACGTGTCTGGTTCATTCAATTCCGCCGTCTTCGCCTCCCTGGTGAGAGGCCTCGCTGTGCCGACCTGCTGTGCCCAGAAACCTCACTGACCCCAAAGCCCAGCGGGAGCCTTTCTGCGATGGGGATGCTTTTCTTGGCTGAGTCAGCCCAGAGAATGGCCCGTCTTCTCAGCCTGGATGGCTGTTGCCCTGGCTCTTGAGCAGAGCCTGAGACCAGGGACTATTTGGGGGACCCGCTGGAGGTCTTCTTACCATGCAGCAGGCTTCGGGGAGGCACTGGGGGGACCAGGACGCGCCCCATGTGGGCAGACAGGAAGGGCTGGGCCTCTCGGGCTCCGCTATCCAGGCTCCAGCTGCTGGGGGCTGCTGGCACCGCTGAAGGGTGGAAACAGACGGCATGGAGGGGGGTTACTTCTTGAGCGACCTCTGGGAGAAGCCCATCCTACGGCCTGGGGCTTCTCCAGGCATGCACTGTGTGCCCAGCACACGGGGGTGGCATGCTAGCCTCTGGGACTGAAAACACTGGCCAAGCAGGCACTGTGGCCCACAGAGGAGAGGCCAGGGGCTGAAGCTGCTTCGGCAGAGCACGGTGAAGTCTGAAGAGTACTCAGGATGAGACAAGCTGAGAAAGTGCAGTGAGGAGTGGATGTCTGCAGCCCCTGGAACTTGCCAGGAGAAGAGAAAACGGAAGACGAAGAGGAGAGTGGAACAGGCTAAGGACACCGAGAACACAGAGCGTGCAGCCCACAGAGCTCCTTGGTGAGGTCGAGAGCCAGGCCTCTCCTGCTGCCCAGGCCCAGGGAAAAGCAAGGCATGCAGTGGGCGGGCTGCACGGACTGCCTCGACTTGATGGTGGGCCCAGTGTACCTGCCGGAGGGAAGCCAAAGGGCGGGAGTCGCAGCTCCAAGGGCCCGCTGCTTCCTGAGGGAGGAGGACTGGAGCGAGTGTGCTTGTGAGCACCTGGAGAGGCCCCACTCCTGGCACCACATGCCATGGAAGCAGAGGAGCTGGGCCCTGGACAAAGGGAAGCATGGGTGCCCCGCTTCCATGCTGAGGAAGGGGTCCAGTGCCAGAAACCTGGCCCCTCGGCCACTGTTGGGGTGAGACTTTGCCGGAGGGGAGGGGAGAAGAGCAAAGACTGGACCTGGGTTGGAGGTGCCACTCTAACAGGAGCAGTAGGGGACGGGTGAATTCTGACCGCTGATCCCCTTAAAGAACAAATACCACTGGGAGGAGACGTGCCCTTTCCCTGACAGAGCCAGGCGAGCCCCAGCACTTCTGGGCTGAGCAGAAGGGACGAGGCTCATGGCTGGGTGCCTGGCCACGGGCTTTGCTCACAGGCAGGACTAGCTCCTGTGAGCCTGGGGTAGCCAGGGCTCGGCTTCTTCCTCATTTAGGCACTGAAGGGGAATTCTAGGGCCCGATGGAAGGGAAGGAACTGGAGGCCATCCTCTGAGGAGGGTGTGGCCAAGAGGGACTGGCCCACGGCAGCTCCGTGTTAAGATGGTGCCATCCGCCCTCTTCCCCCTCACGGCTCTGGCTCCGGCACTGGTGTGGGCGCACAGCACATGCATGTGCAGGCTCTGCTATCAACACGGCCTCGGTTGTAAGGGCTGCCCAATCTCATGTGGTAGATGGCTGGTGGAAAGGAGGGGCGCGACAGTGACTGGGCTGCAGGCCGGCACTCGGGGTCCCCAGAAGGGAGGAAAGAACTCAGAATCTGATGAGCCTCAGGGATTCTGCCCGGCCTCCTCCGGGAGCCTGAGCTAACACAAGCGCAGGCCTACCTTTGCCCACTCTCTCCTACCTCACCACGAGCTTCTCAGTCCTCAGCACTGAGGTCCTCTCTCCCCCACCTCCAAAGAAAACCACTTTCTCCATAAAAAGCCACCAGATATCAGGACTACGAAGCTTGGAGGCGGGTCTGGGCAGTCTCCTCAAATGGGTTCCGGCAACCCAAGATGTCAGATGTACACTTAGCCCTTGGAAGAGTTGTGGGGCTGCAGAAATTCACCCACAAGGGCCCAAAGGAACTCATGGGCAGGACGTGTGTGGGGGAAGAACACTGGCAAGCTGTGACGGTCTACTCAAGTGCCCCCCCTGAGCGATCTCTGAACCAGAGCCATCGAGCTCACCCTGCGGCCTGGTGTCTGGAGCTGGAGGCCAGTGGACCTTTGCCATGCAGCACAGGTGTGCTGGGGCTAGAGGAAAGACCAGGATGGAAAGTCTTCTCCCAGGAGAAGAGGGGCAATCCCTACCGTGTTCTGTCACATCTGTCTGTCTCTGTGTTAGCAACTGTCCAGCACTGGCCCAAGGTCCCAGAGCATAGCCCACGGCTGTGAGGGCAGGCTTGCTTGGTCTGGGAGTCGATGCCTGGCGAAGAGAGACTCAGTACAAGTGAGATGGAATCTTCCAGAGCCTCAGTCCCCTGACACCCCAAAGAATGGTGAAAAGGACCTGGAGTTCCTGCCTGGGCAGATCTGGGCAGACTTAGGGGGTTATCTATCTGGCCTGTGTTGGCACTCAGCAGATATTTGCTGCCTACCGAGTGCTGGCCTTGTGGTGTGGCCACACTTACTCTGGGCTCAGCCTGTCCTGAGACACCTTCCTTCCCTACATGCCTGAGGTGGGCATGTACAGCTCCTCGCTGGAGACTGGCCTGAGGCTTGAAGCTCTTCTGTACTGGATGGCGAAGATCTGGTCTGGCCACTGGCATCCATTTGAGCACTAAGCCCATATGGCCCTTCGCTAGTTCAGAGATTGTGCTATATCTCAGATGAACAAGAGCCACTGTGAATTCTGGTCATCAAGGCCATATCACTTTGGTTTGGGCCCCAGGTTCAGGAGACCAAGAAACCACGTTTTTAGCATGCGTAGGCTGGAGGGTGTCTTCTGCCAGAATCTCCAGGCCTTCTGTAGCTGAGCACCTGGAGCCAGTGCCCTCAAGGCATGACACTTTGGACAGAGGCAAGTCCTCCAGTTGAGGAAGGGGAGAACAGTAACAGTGGGGACCACAGATAGCACTTGGGGAGCAGGTGTAGTGACAATATGACAGCTTGGGGTGGATATGTCCCAATGGGACAGGGGACAGCAAGCTGTGCTGGTGGGAACTGGGTGTGCTCAAAACCTCAACAAATGGAGGTGTGAGCAGAACACAAATGGAGAGGGGCTGACCCATGGCAAGGTTCTGAGAGGCAGGAAGGCCTAGCATGGTTTCCCTTTAGGTATCACTCTGTGTTAAAATGAGCTCAAGTGGCTGTTTGGGGCTTCAGGCGAGGGTCATTGGGTTTGAGTTTGGTTCTTCTATCCGCTTGCAGGAGCAGAAAACAGAATGGAATGTTGCTACGGAGACAGCCTCAGTTCTAGAAGGATTGCTCAGTCTCTTGGTCTGGTTGAAGGCCTTGACAGAAGATGGGCTCACGGCAGCTGCTGGACAGAGTGGCCACAGGAAGACTGGAGGGCTTCACTTCCTGAAGCCTGCGTTTGGAAAAGTCACTTTGCCCTGGCATGTCCTTCCCATTCCTCGTGGGGCTTATTCGTCCACAGGCTTGTTCTGTGCTCCATGGAGAGGTTCCCGAGGACCCATGTTGAGAGGGATCAAAGGGGCCACAGGGCCTGCTGACTCCTGGAGTTGGCTGGGAGGAGCCTAGGGGAGTAACTGCCTACAGTTTGGACACAGTAGCCCCATTTTCCATAAATCAGGCTCAGGGCAGGTGACAGCTGGGGCCTCTCTGAGGGTCAGACAAACTAACAGACAAACTAACAGGATCCAAACCTTAGCATCAAGCCAGACATGGGTTAAACAGTGAGTGCAGTAACTGGCCAGGACTCTGGACAGTGATAGATCTGAATATCGGACTGTGGCTCTACCCTGGCTGGCTGGTGCTCGCTCAGGGACAGGAGTCAGACACTCAGGTTGGAGGCAGACATGGAGGAGGCCACCTGGAGAGAGGGGGACAATACCTTTTTCAGCCACAGACAGATTGGGATCACTGCAGGGTTTACAGGCTCCAACCACTTGCTGAAACAGGGCCCGCTGGAAATTCGGCGGCTGGGGAAAGGAGAAAAACATCAGAGAGGGTGAAAACGACTGCTTCCATTTTGGGAAGCAGCACATTCCAGGTTCAGACCAAGAAATCATGGCCAGGGTATGGCTTATGCTGGGGATGTGCTGAGAGCTCCACACAGCCCCAGGGTGGACAGCGCGGGTCTTGTCTGCATGCTTTCATGAGCAACGTTTGAGGCACTCCCACCCAGTGTCTGGCTGGGATCCAGGCTGCCTTGTGCAGGGCCGAAGAGAAAGGACAGAGGGACCTGAGAATATCTAGCTGTCTGCATCCTTTTGTCTAGACAGGGAGACCCACTGGCAGAAAGAATTTTGGGACTCCCTTCACCCATAGGCACCAATAGGGTGAGCCTCTTGGACGGGCCCTGCTCAGGCCTGTGTTAGCACGAAGGGCAGGGAAGGGGCTGCACTCAACCCTAGAGTCACAGACATGACCTGCTGGTCTCAGAATAGCTGCCAAGAGACCTGCTCCCTCACCCTGGCAGGGCTGATGAGGCACAGGGAGGTACCACTAAGAAACTCCTGGCATCACAGGGCTAGGAACAGTCACTGGGAGGTGATGTTGACGGACTCTGGTCAAGGGCCCAGGCAGGGTATTTAGAGAGCTGTACAAGTAGAGTGGGGAGCAGCCGCAGAGGCCAGTGAGGAGCTGCAGGCAGGCAGATGGATATGTGAGGCAGGGCTTGTCCTGGTAAGATGCTCTGTGTTCATACGCAGGAAGGAAGGGCATCCTCCAGGCTCAGGTCTACCACTGCCCTCTGGGGACAGACTGCAGTGAATCAATTGCCTCTGCCATACTGTTGAAGGACAAGGAGTTTGGGAGGACAGAGAGCCATGCAAGCAATGTGTTCCAACCCCTGCTGTTCTGTCCACGTCTGCACTCTGCAGATAGCTGGCCCTCAGACTCACTGCCCCCACCGTCCAGGGGTCCAGCAGGCTCCTGAGGGGTCTTGCAGCAGAATGAGGGAGCACACAGGAGGCCCAGTGGATGGCGTGAGGGAAGCCCAGGCCACCACACTTGCGGCAGAGCGCAGTGAGCAGGGTGGGTCTACTACCTGTCCATTCTCCAGGATGGCTGCGGGATACATGGCACTGCTTGGGCGGTCCCTGTGTGCAGGCAGCAGCAACATCATCTCCCGGGCATGGCGGTACTTATCTGGCAGAGAGGGAGAGCCTGTAACCAAGTGAGAACAATCACGCACAGATGACAAGCACAGATGGAGGGCTCAGCAGTCAAGCGTCATCAAGACTGGGGAACCAGTGCAGGTATCCCGTGCAGTTGGGGTGAGGATGAGCTCAGCAAGCACAGAGAATGAAGCAGAGCCTGGTGGTGAGATGGTGGTGGGGGCTGTGCCTGGGTCGCAGCCGAGCGGACACACTGCAGCCCAGGGCAATGCAGAACCCCCAACGAGCCCACCACCATGCTCAGAGGCAGAGGATGAAGGGGGTTGAGGCCTAGAGCAGGGGGTGAGGGGCCCCCACACTCAGCACTCTCAGGGAAGGGGTGTGGCCTGTATGTTGGGCTCTCGGGGGGCCCAGGCACGGGCCCAGGCCAGCTTGCAATGGAGTCGTCACACAGAGACAGACATTGAGATAACAGCTACACACTTCTATTTGACACCGTGTTTCCACACACTTACCTTCTGATACCACCGACCTCGTCCTCAGCAGCCCCTACCACCTTTTCCCAGAAGCGTCTCCCTTTCAGATTCTAGGCTTCTGGTACCCAGCCTCTGCCCTCCTGCCAGTCTTACTGTGGCCCTAGAGCAAGGCTGCCTGAGCCAGGGCCCTGCACACAGGTGGTCCTCCAGGGTTCCTCACTCTGAACTTTGCCCTTCAGGGAACTTGGGGTCACTGAACTAATGTGAAAGTCATGGGACTCTTGGTTCATGTCCTTTTCCTGCAAGGTCTCTGCAGTGATCTCCCCTGGCCTGAGAGGCTGTTATGGAAGCCAGACCACATCAAGTGAGTGTGATCCCATCCCCATGGATTCAGGCCATAGCAGTAGGTCTAGAAACTTGCCAATACATAGCCCTTGACAAGACCTTCCACAGAGGCAGTGAGAATAACTTGCTGGATTTCCAGGGGAATAGGTTACTTAGTGGCTTTCCAAACGTGCATTGTACAATGTGCTGGTCCCAGCACATCCAGGAAAAAACAGTGGGGACATGACTCCCCACAAAAGGTCACCTGGACACCAGTGCTTCCAGCTAGCTAAAGTGCTTGAAGTCCCTACCTGTAATGCTCCCTGAGTGACAGCAGATGGTGAGACCAGCCCATGGACTCTAGCTGAGAGGAGAGGTGAACCCACAGCCCCCAAGGCTCTGCATCACCCAAACCCAGGGTTTCTGGTGCATTCCTTGAGCGTATAAGGCCAGCACTGTCAGGACACGACTCTTGTATTCATGTTAGTCCAAGACGAGGCTTAAACGATTTGAGGTCAGTAAGACAAGTACTGGTGAATAACTTCTTCCACAGTTGGTCTGGGTATTCCCATCTGTAGAACCTCAGGGCTGGCTTTAACACCTAGTCTTTTAAAATGTCCTTCATTGAAACCAGCAGATGGAGAAATGGTTACGTTGCTGGACTCCCACTTAGTTGACTGTGTGACAGGAGAGGGTGACGGTTACTTTTCATAATGGTTCTGTTCTGGACCTGGCAGCTTAGAACTCAGGCCAGGCATGTGTATGTGCATGTCCAAGATCCCGGGAGGAGAATGGAGAAGGGATTACAGTGTGGCCATGTCCCAGGGGGATGATTTCTCACTGTCTGTCTCTCTGGCAAGTACACATGCCCTATAGCCAAAAAAACTCTCTCTCTACACACATACACACACACACACACACACACACAGAGAGAGAGAGAGAGAGAGAGAGAGAGAGTCCTTCATTGATAAGGGAATGAATAAAGTATGATTAAAAAAAACTAGCCTTGAACTGCTGTTTTGTGATTTCTACTGATTTCAATGTATTCTTTTAGAATTTGTACTTAGGCAACCTCAAGGAGATGGCTATATAGAGAAAACAGAAAAGAGCTCCTAATTCCGCTGACGTGTATGGTGCTGTCAGACTGGATTTGGAGTCACATTACAGTGGCCCCTCTGGTGCTACCACTATTTTCCAATGCTTTTACCTCACTTCCCTCCACTCTGCCCCAGGCAGTCAGTCCAATGGTAGGAGAGGGTGGTGGTTACTTTTCATGAAAACATTTAAATACCATGGGTCTTCTATGTTCACAGGTCTTCTGCGGTCTGGTCAACCTTGGGAAGGCTGTTTCAGCGTAACTGGGTTACTCAAGGAGGGTCATTCAAAATCCCGGTTTTCTACTCAGTCAGCTCCTGGCCACCAGGTGGAGCTGCCGACCTACAGGAGTTTAGATGGTGCTGTGCAGGCCATTCACCTCAGAGGATTCCAAAGCAACAGGGACCAGCCAAATGTCAAGGGGCACTGCAGCGGGCACGGCAAGGAAGGCTACTGGTCTCAATAGCACTTCCGGGAGGAGGGGGAAACTACTCCAATGCAAAGGACTCCCCTCCAGCAAACCTATTCCATGAAAGGTGGGAGGTTTCCTCTCACTGTCAACAGCAGACAGACTCCAGCATGGACTGCCCCATTCTCTCTTTGTATAGAGTACATCTACAGCTGGATCTACATCTGTTTGAAGGTATTGGTCTTCCTCTCCGAGACAGGGTCATAGTCTCCCATCTTCTCTCACAGAGCCCAACACCTGCACCCAGTAGACACTGGGCCTGCACCTTCACTGTATGGACCCTGTGGTCTAGAAGTGATTTTTCTTTCTTATCGCTGCTGCACCAGTCTCTGCTTTAGGCCCAGTTTATTTAGCCATTTTGTTTATTTCTGCACTTAACGTCCACCCCATAAAGGGAAGGAAGGTCTCTCGACATTTCTCACTGAGATATGCAGGAGTCTGCCGCGGTAATAGCTTATCTCTAACAATGGCAGCAGTAAAAGGCTTTCCTCTCAAAACACACACGTCAGGGACCAGCAGTTAGCGTAATGGCTATGTCGCTGGACTCCCACGTGGTTGACCGTGGTTTGTGTCCTGGACCCGGTGGCTTAAAACCCACGCTGGGCGAGTGTGCGTGCCCAAGATCCCAAGAGGAAAATGGAGGAAAAGGGATTGCGGCATGGCCATCCCCCCTGGGGGGTGATTTCTCGCTTTCTGTCTCTCTGTCTCTCTCTGTCGGGCGAGTGCACGTGCCCTATGGCAAAAACCTCTCAAAAAAGAAAAAAGAAAAAAAAAAAAAAAAAAACACACACCACTCCATACCATATGGGGTAGAGTCCCAGTCCTCCCTGCTACCTGGATTGGCCTTCATGACTTACCTAGCCAATAGAAACGTGGCAAAAAGGCTTTCTGGCTGAAATGCTTGCTCTAGAAAAACCAGCCACTGGGCTATGAGAAGCCTAAGCCATGTGGAAAGGCCGTATATGAAGACTCGGGTTGACACCACCACCGTCAGTCACTGATGGAGATCTCGGACACCCAGCTCAGCCGAGCCTGCAGGTGATTCCAGCTGCAGGGGATACCTGACTCCAGGTGAGGACGGCTCGGTGAGAAGGGCTCAGGGCTCAGTGAGCTCTGTTATCCATACAGGTGTAAGATAATTATTGTTTTAAGACACTTTGTGTCATTAAGTTCTGCTTACTGTGTAGCAGTAGATAACTAAGCAGTTATTTCCAAACAAAGCGAAAATAGGGGCCAGAAGGTGGCATAGTAATTAAGGTGCTGGACTCCCACATGGTCAACTGTGGTTTGAGTCCTGGACCCAGTGGCTTGAAGCTCATGGTTTAAAACATGGATGCATGTGCATGTGTGCCCAAAATCCCAGGAGGAGAAAGGATTGTGGCATGGCCATCCCCCTGGGGGGGCGGTGATTTCTCACTCTCTCTGTCTCTCTGGTGAGTACACATGCCCTATAGCAAAACATTTCTCTTAAAAAGAAAAAGAAGAAAAGAAACAAAAACTAAAGAGACAATAAGTTCTCTCTACAGCTCTGAGGAGTGCCTCCTAAACCAAGAGCCATGCAGATTCCTCCCTGAGCACACAGAAAAGCTTGCTGCTTGGGCAGGTCAGTAAAGACAAAGGTGGGGAGACAGCCAGTAAAGTCCCAGGCAGCAGCAGTGGGGCCTGCCTGTTTCTCTTTATTACCTCCAGGACACTGAGTACCAGGCACAGCCTAGAAAAAATGTCTGAGCAATGTCAGAGTTGAACTGAATTAAAAAGGTCATCCTTTGCCACCTTCCGTCTCTATCAACTATCATTGTTTAGAGATCTGTCTTCAACAAGAAAACAAGATAAGATTTCAGATACGGACATACATACCTTAGACTTCAGGTTAGAAGAACAAAACAAAAACAGAAACCAGATGAGATTACGAAATCTGTCTCTGCAGCCCAGTCCGGTGCATTCACCTTGAGACCCTCAGTGCTGACCTACACTTGAATGTCCACGGCTTACTTCTCGGGGTTTCCTTCCTTTTTACTCCCAGAGCCAGCCTTCGGTGTTCCTTCTTTGTAACAGAAGCCACTGCTCCTCCTGTATGTCCACAGCCTTTACTGAAAAACCTTCAGCATGTACTGATTTGTTGGTCCATTTGTTTTACTTAAGATTAGAAGTGTCTGCTTCCAAATGCTGGTTGCCCTCTTCTGAATCCCAGTCCATGCTGGAACGCTCAGGGGTGGAACGATGCTCAGACAGAAGGCTGGTGAGTGTGAAGGCCTGTACTCCAAATGCAGGCTGGCAAGGTAGACTCAAGACCCTGTCTTGGGGCCTGTTCCCCCAAAGGAAATGATGGGTTGGTCTGGATGCTTCAGGTGGAAGTCTGTGACCACTCCTGTAGTGACTTAACTCCCTCTATTCTCTGCCAAGGCCTTTCCCAGACCCCTGCCTCTTTCCACCATGCCACAAAGTCCCTGTCCTCTCCATCTCTCTTAATATGGGCCTCATGGGTTTGTTGGATTTGGAGATTCTCTCCCTAATGACTTCCCATGTCATAAGTTTCTGCTATTTTTCTTTGTCTTCATGATAATGAGAACAATGAGACCGTCTTCTGAGGCCTGGAAGCAGCAGCCAGTGACCAGCTGGCAAGTTCGGACCACTGTTACTTTCCTACAGGGCCAACCCTGGGAAACTCTAGCTGTTATTTACCACAGCTAATTTCCACTCTCCTGCAAATGTTTTTATCTGAAGGGACAGACTCATCTCACTGCAGGAACTGCATCAGAATGTGAAAAAGATGTCGGTTCTCCGAGAACAATATTTATTCAATTGAATGAGAAATCAAGCAATAACTGGCAAAGTAAATAGGTTTTCAGAGAGCCATCTCTCCTGATTAAGCCTTTCCCAACTGAAAAGAGATTTTTTTTTCGTTGTTGTTACTGTTTTAAAATAACATTTTTCCAGGGTTAATGTTAGCCTTCAAATTTATTTTTCATACTCTGTCATCATGCTTGATTTCTCAAGACAAAAGACTCACTTTTGCCTTGCCTTTGATCTTTATCCTTGCAAATGTTTCAATGGGAAAGAACTGCGCCTCCTCCCAGGCTGTGGGTGCCCTTACTGAGGGAGGGATGCAAAGGCTGGCTACCTGCTGCAGCACAGCGGCAACCACTGCTCGGAGCAGGCTCTACAGCCAGCCAGAGAGAGAGGTCTGGAGCCAGGAATCCTCGGGTCCTTAGTGCTGGAAACACAGATGAGCATTCTCTGAGTCACAGGGCTGCTCGCAAAGACACGGCCACAGATGAGAGGAGGACGAGTGGCTTCACGAAGCCTGCTCTTCTCCTTCCCACAGCAGCATCCTGTCATTCTTACCTCGGGCACTGGAGGGGGCAGAGGTGATCATCTGGGATGGTGCTGAGTGAGTGGAACTCAAGCTGGAGGAAGAAGGGCTGGCCTGGGACGAGGACAGAACAGAGACGTTGGTGACTGAGCCCTGGTACCTGGGGTGGGGATACGCGAGCTGTAAAGAGAGAGAAGCCAGCAGGGTAGAGTTCTGAGTGGCCAGCATGCATGCTGCCCAGAGTTGGCTTCTTCATGTCCTGAGGTGCCCAGCCCATGCCCAATGCTGTACCCTGGGCCCTGACGGAGGGTAGGCTGACAGCTGGCACTGAGGGTCACACCACCCACATGAAACAGGGCGGCCAAGTTGGCCCCACTATGGTGCACAAAGGAAACAGGACTTAGAGGGCAGGGACATCAGGCAGGGGTTGAGGCGCAATCTGACCGAGGCTCTTCCTGTGGGATCTTTGAGAGCAGCCAGGACTGACACTATATTTCTTTCTTGGGAAATGGGGCCAGGAACTGAGAGGCAGGGTGGCATGTGGAGGGAGGGCAGCTCTGCTGGCTCTGGAGAGCGCTGTTCTAAATTGAGGACCTAGGCAGGGTTGCCAGCCCCAGATCAGCCAGACCAGCCCCTCCAAGGGAAGGGCGCCCTCCTGGCGCTACAGCCCGGCCGTTCTCCCTGGACAGTGCAGTACCTGCATGTGGTGGTACAGGTCCTCAGGAGCCTCGCCCATGGAGCTGTCGCCCAGCATCACCATGTTCCCCGCTTCACTAGACGCATGTGAGGAGAGAGAGGATGATGAATGGCGGCCTGTGCCCATCAAGTTCATGGGGCTGTGAGCAAGAGTGGGAGATAGGGAGGAGTCAGGCCCATGGCTGAGAAACGGTGCCGGCTGGCAGGGGCAGCAGAGGGGGATGTAGAAGAGACATTCCCAGGTATAGCTGTGACTGGTGTGGAGGGTTCCATGGCCAGTTCTCATGCCCACCTGAGGCCTGAGCAGTCCTGAGCCCTACTGCTCAGAAGACCCTGGCTAGGAGGGCTTAGAGTGGGCTGGTACAGCCTCTACCTGGTTAAATGGTACATGGCCACTCAGTCCAAGGACACTGACAGTTTCTCACAAGGAATGAAAGACAGCTATGCTGAGTCAGGTCAAGGACGTTGGGTCCCCGTTGCTATGGGGCGACAGTCTGAGCTGGTGCCCAGCCCCTGCCTACACATGACAGGAAGCCATCAACACAGTGTGCTTCCTTTCACATCTGTGATCACGAGCCTGTAGCCGCTCTCCTCCGACACCAGGCAGCCCTTTGTCCATTTGTTCCTTTTCAACCACTGAGCACCCTCTGTGTGGCACCTTGGTCCTCACTTAGGAGAACGAACTATGGGAGCGGCCCCTCACTGGCCCTCCTGCCCTAGAGGCTTCGAGCATGCTCGGCTGAGCCCAGGCAGGCCAGGGCTCCTGCGTTCAGAGCAGCACACCCTGACGTCCACATCGCCACACTGCTGTCTTCCTTAAAACCCACTGGTGAGCCTTGTCCCCCTTGGATCAAGTCCAAAGGCCTGTAAGAACAAGGCCCACTCTGAGCTGGCCTGCCCCGACCCAGAAGCCTGCACTCCATCGCTCCACTCTCGCTCCACTCGTAGTGTTGACCAGGCCGGCTTGCTCACATTGTGAGGCTTTTGCACGTGTCAGTCACTTCGTCTGGATGTCCGCCCATCGCCCTCCTAACCCAGGCTCTTTTCTGCCTATTTATTCTTCGAGACCTACTCTAAGGTCCCCTCCTCCATGTTCCCACAATACTGTGTATACACTTTTGTCACCCAGGATGGTGAATGACCAGATGCAGAGCGTGAGTCCTGGGGCAGGAGCCACGTACATGTTGGCTGTGTGTGTGGGTAAGACAGAATGTTGGTGAGTATATGTGAGTCTGTAGGACTCCTCTCCTCTGACCCTTGACATTCAGACTTACCTCTCTGGAAGGAGCCCTCCCCAGCCCTAAGGCCGTACCTGTGCCGGTGGGTCATCTTGATGCTCTCGGGGCTCATGGGGCTATGGGATGCCAGAACGTTTCCCCGTGGGGTGCTGGTTCCTGAACATGCAGGACTTAGTTTATCCAAACCCGGAAACTCCTGTTGAGAAACAAACACCCCTTTACAGAGAGTAGAGAATAATGATGGGAGGTGAGAGAGGGGAGGGCTGGCTGGTGGTGGGGAATGTATAGAGTAATAAAGAGCCACATGCTGCTCTGAACTGCTGACTTCCTTGGGCAATGACCCCTTCGCAGTTAATCACCCTTCTAACTGCACTGGAGCCTGGACAAGAGGCCAAGGACCCTCGGTTGATCCCACGGGAACAAGAAGTCGGTTTGAGCTCAGAGGAACATGTGAACAGCCTTTCTCACTCCAGAGTAAGTAGGGCAAGAGCTGGGAAGGAGGAGAGGAAGAGCTTATCAGCTGTCAGTCAGTGAGTACCTCTTACATAAGAAATGGGGCTGGATTTTATTGGACTGCTAACTAGCCCAGCTCTTAGTGACCTAGGTTAAGTTGCCTGTGACATGGTCCATGGGGAGATGAGACACAAAATCCTGATGTAAGTAACTGAAAAACAGCACAGTTCTATCTTAGCATAATTATATTCTAATTAAGCATGAAGGCTTGGCAGAAGCTTCTGATCTCAAAGTCTACTGGGTGACAGCGTGTTGGCTTGTGTCCATCACGACTCTGAACAGACACAGCACAGCTGACCAGGTGTCCTCAATTCCTTCATAATCTGTGGTAGACAGTGCCCTACAGTGCACTGGGGAAGATTCTGAGCGTGGCCTAAAAAAGGGGCAGGTTTTCCATCCCTTCATCTAAAACACACAGGGGCCTACACGTGCTTCTGTGGCCAGAGAGAACAGCTCTGTGTGAGCACGCTGGAGGCCTCGGCACGTGTGGGAAGTAGCCTGTGCTGTCGCTGCAGGAGCCCACTAGCCTGTGTGGCAGAGAACCTTCCCAGTGGCCAGATGCCAGTCTGCGTGGGCTGCTGAGATGGGGCAGTGTGCCTGCCAAGCCAAGGCAGCAGGAGACACTGCGACGAGAGGTAATGGAACACCCATAAGATTCAGCGACTCTGCCCGAGTTCTTTACCAAGTGGACACCTCCATTTTCAGGGAGAAACACAATGAACCTCTGCACGTTTTACCTTAAAACATGATGGGAGAATCACAACAGAAAAGGAAGTTGTAGGCGTCCTGGGTTTTCCTATGGAAAATGTCCCTACCCCTCAAATAACGACAAGCTTTTTTTTCTTTTAAAACTTGTCATGCTGGGACCAGCAGTTAGCGTAATGGCTATGTCGCTGGACTCCCACGTGTAGTCGACTGCGGTTTGCGTCCTGGACCCGGTGGCTTAAAACTCACACCAGGCGCGTGTGCGTGTGTGCCCAAGATCCCGAGAGGAGAATGGAGGAGAAGGGATTGCGGTGTGGCCATCCCCCCTGGGGGGTGATTTCTCGCTTTCTGTCTCTCTGTCTCTCTCTGTCTGCCTGGTGAGCGCATGTGCCCTATAGCAAAAAAAAACAAAAAACAAAACAAAACAAAACAAAAAAACTCTAAAAAACAAACAAACAAACAAAAAAACTTGTCATGCTGTCCACACTGTGCATGAACAGGCTGGACCTGCCCTGAGAGCCTGGAACAACTGAAATAACCAGAATGTATGGTGTCCACAACAAACAGGTAAGGTTCAAATGGGCTGGGCCCACTGAGCCCCCAGGACCTTAGGGAAACTGCTGTCCTTGACAGCCTGACCCAGCTGTGAACAACTACTTTCTTGTTTCCCTGCCACTTCTGCACAACGGTCCTGGGGACTGAGAAGAGCCCTCTGCCTGGATGCCATGTCAGTGAAGCTGGACTCCTTGAGATCTGGGAGCCAGCCTATTTAGCAGGAAGGCTTCTCTAAAAAAGAAACACCTGGAGTTAGCCCCAATGCAGAAAATGGGGTGATGTATCTGAATAGGGGGCTCGGTATGACCGGAGCCTTATCCGCAGCTGGCCAGCTTTCCCTGTGAGACCCTCCCCAAAACTACTATTCCTGAAACACAGATCCTTCTTATGTGCATTGGCCTTGGGCCAAATGCAGCTATGGGGGCTAAGAGCCAGGCTAGGTCCACCCCCAGAACTTGCCTGACCCCTCTGAGAACAGCCAGCCTGAAGGCGCTGCCTGTACTGGGCTTTCTCAGATTGAGCCTGGGTCATCAGACATGACGGAGGAAGCTAGAAGGAAGTTGGGAAGGAGGACAGGGAGTTAGAAGGGAAAGGTAGAGAGGGGTGGCTCTCCAAGGAGATCTCTACCTATGGCCATGTACTTCAGCTGTGTCCCTCTGTCTGTGACATATTCGCTGGTGCAGTGCCCCGAGAGAAAGGGTCTTTGTTTTGGGATCTGACTCCTCCTTTGGGAGGGAGGAAAAGGGTGGATCCGGAGCACCTCACCCTGGACAAAGCACTCACTCCTGCCTCCTGCCCTCTTGAGGGGACGGCTCCTCCCTCCACTTTCTTTTGGTAGAGGAAGAGACACCTGGCTCTACTCTAACAGGGTAGGGCAGGAACAGCTTACGTGGTAGAGACTGGCCCGCATCATCTGGAACTGATCGATCAGTTTCTTGTGCAGCGGCCGCATTTCTGGGTGCACAAACTTCTCATGAACTGCTAGCCCGACTCCAAGGATATGGACCTATTAGGGCGACAACAGGCCATCCTGCTAACTAGGAAGTGGCTCCCGAGAGCTGCAGTCATCATGTGGTGTGTGGCCTCCCCACCTGACCGCTGGCTTCCAAGCCCTGTGGGACATACCTGCTCCTGCATGAGCTCCTTGAGCTGAGTGATCTTCTCAGCGTCTCCTGGGTGCTTGGTGATGTAATCTTTATCAAAGAAGGCCTGTGAGAGGTAAGGCCACATCAGGAAGACTTCCCACAACTATTACTTAGGTGAGACAGGACGTCTGAGTCCCAAGGTGTCAGGCTGCCTCCTCACAGGTACACAGCCCAGCACCCCAACCTGGCCTGTCTGAACCTCTGACAATCAGAGGTGTCTATGGTGTGCGAGAAGGACTGAGGGTGACCAGGTCATGTAAGCCTAGATACTGGCCCCAGTTCTTGGAGCCTGGATGGCCCGGGAGTGAAGGCTAGCTCTTAACCAGTCTACAGCCCACTTCTCAAGAAGGGCTGGGCTCCAGGGCTCCTCTTAGGGGCCACTCAACCACCTCCCATCATCAAACAGATTCCTCATCAGTCAGCAGTTTAGAGAATAAAAACGAAGAGCCCCTGCTCTCCTCCCCCCTCCCCCACACCCCCCAGCTGTGGCACAAAGGAGGGAGTGGTGGAGAGCTCAGGGCCTCATCCCAGGACCATCCCAAGTGAGCTTAGCTGGGAAAGGGCTAGATGGGGAAGCTGCCTGGAAGGCAGTGACCTTGAGAAGAGGAGCCTGTGGACTGCCTTCCCAGCCAGGCTGCTCACGTGGTTTGGTTCAGGCCGGCTCACCTCCTGGTAGCGCGCGATGCCTCCGTTGACGGCCGCGTCAATGACGCCATTCAGGCACATGCTGAGCAGGTTGACATTGCCGTGCACCTGCTTGTGCTGATACTGGCTGATCAGGGCCCGCAGCTCCTGGTTCTTGTTCTCAACCACCTGTATGGCATTCTCCAGGGGGCTCACCTCCACCTGGGAGCACATGGCACGGTGTCATCCCAAGACAACGAGAACCCCTCGCCATTTTCCTGACAGCGGGACATTAAGACCTGTGGCAGCAATCCCCCTCATTCCTGTGGACTTTTTACTTTTCTTTTCTGATCTGTAAGCACCTGAAGTACAGCAAATCATGAGGAGCACCAATTCTGAAATCAGAGTGCTCTGGCTTCCGGAATCTCAGAAAACAGTTTTCTCATTTGTAAACTGGGAGGGTAACACTACGGCTGCCTCAGGGAATTGTGTGGATGAGATGAGAGAAGGTACCGAAGCTCCCAGTACAGGATGGGCCTGTCGGAGCCTGGGCCAAGCAGGTGGCCCCAGCTCCCCTGAAAAGTCCCCAGGGCAGGACTGAGGGAGCAGTGGTGAGGCTCAGTCCCACCTGAGACGTGTCTCACCAGTTCTCTCCGCTCCACTTCGAACCACCGCGAGATGCCAGGCAAGCTGTGAGTCAGGGTCAGCGTGGTGCGCTCAATCCACAGGCTCTGCAGAGGGTACAGGCGGGAGCAGGCAGTTGGGCGAGTGTCACCACACCCTGCCTGCCTGAGTGAAGCAACAGTGAGGAGTCCTCAGAGTGTGGGCCGGCCCTGAACTCCCTACAGCACTGCCTCTGCATCTGCTCACCTTGAATTCATTCTCCTTGTCCTTGGGGCCTTTGTGAAAGGGCCTGTCATACCGGAACTTCCTCACGTTGTTGACACGGTAGAAGCTCTTGACGCGATCAGGGACCCTATCCATCTGAAGAACATCCACGTAATCTGGAATGGGCGTCACTGCGTAGATCTGCAAGTCTGGGCAGGAAGTGAAGGGGAAACCCAGACTTGCCAAGGATGTGGACCTGTGGGGCGGACCTGTCACCAACTCAGAGAGAGGAGCACCACAGCCCCTGCCCCCTACGGGTCAGACCCAAGCACAGTTGGACAAATCTGTCTGATCCTTCCCCTCTCTGTTCCAGTCTCCTGAGCATTCAGCCAAGGTGAGAGGTCAATAGCCAGGTGTTCTCTGTGCCCTTTTAGGAAGAAGGGGAAATACCCCAAGGCCAGGAGCATGTGGTAACCACCCCACAGGAGTGAGAGAAGGTCACAAGGACCTGGTGTTGCCACTGTGGGTAAAGTATATTTACTGCAAAACAACTTTTAAAAAATCTTTGGGGCCTTTGTGAAGAGAAAACAGATGGGAGTCCGCTTGCTTGCCCTGCCTGGAACAAGCCTGCTACAGTCAAGGCGGCTGTCATGTGGTTGCCAAGGTCGCTGGGTGGAGGGTGGGAGTGGTGAGGGGCAGGCTGGTGTTTGCATTCAGGCTTCCGATGCCACCACACCAGCGGCACTCCCCACTTCTTCCTCCACCCCATCCCCAGGACTCTGCAACAGTCCACCTGACAAAGACCCAGGACAGTAACAACACACACGGGAGTGAAGCAGGCTGTGACAAGAACCCTGGAGGCCTCGCACAGTAATGGCAGCTCTGAAAAGACCTGAGAAGACCCCTACAGGTCAGAGTGAGGACTGAGCTGCTAGATAAAGGTCCCTATGAAGCCCTGTGGACGAGTAGTCCACCTGGGGCTAAGGCAAGCTGCTTTCTCCAGGAGGCATGAGCACTTGGCTAAGTGTGGATGCAGTGATGAGCCCACCATCAGGGTTAGGACTATGGGTACCCCAGAATGTAGGCCCAATGACACAGTAGGGAGCAGCTGACCAGGTGGGCCTCACCTCCCGGGGCCCAGTCCTCCTCCCCACACTGAGTGTCCAAAGATACACTGGGCGTCACACTGCAGGATGGCGTCGTCCGGATGGTTGGGGTGCTGCATGGCCACAGCCTGTGGGAACTCGCTCAGCATCCTCTGTTGGAAGGCCTCCAGCCTCTCGTAGTCGTGGCCACGACACACGTATTCTTTGTTCTGCCGTAAACACAAGAGCACACTCGACGCCCTGCCCTGGGCCCCTTCCCCAGAAGAGTCAGCCGCTGCTCATCCCAGACACATCCTGGGAGCCTCCTCTGGACCACGCTCTTGGCAGGCAAGGGGCACAGCACTGAGCCCACGTCCACAGGGAGGTAACGGTCTAGGAAGGAGAGCGACAGACAGGAGGACTGCACTGGAGAGGCAGCCCTGGGGCAGGGGTACAGGCTACAGGAAGCTTGGAGGAGAGAAGCACCTCACTCAGGTGAAGATGGGACTTTGGAAAAAGGTCACATTTAAAACTAGACCTGAAAAACCCTCCTGGGTTAGCCTGGCAGAGAACGAGGGGGGCGTGGGGGGGCAGGGCAATCTACGTGGAAATGGTAAAATCCAGGGCAACAAGGCCAAGACAGGAAAAAATGGGGAGCTGGAAAGAAGGTGTGTGTGGAGGGCTGGTGGAAAGGTGGCTGAAGAGGTGGGCAGGTTGTGCCAAGGAAAGATCGCTATGGATGCCACCAACTAATTTAAAACAGGTGGAGCAGGTGTGTGCTTTGAAAGGATGACTTTTGTCAGCTGAGAGTGGCAGTCTAAACACTGCCCAGGTCTAGGAGTTATTGAATAACTGTTTATTGCATTAATAAACCCCTTCTTTGCAAATCTGCTAATAAAACAAATGAACATACTGTAACTACACCTTTCTTAAAACTCTGTTACGGGAACCAGCAGTTAGCGTAATGGCTATGTCGTTGGACTCCCACGTAGTCGACCGCGGTTTGCGTCCCGGACCCGGTGGCTTAAAACTCATGCCAGGTGCATGTGCATGCGTGCCCAAGATCCCGAGAGGAGAATGGAGGAGAAGGGATTGCGGTGTGACCATCCCCCCTGGGGGGTGATTTCTCGCTTTCTGTCTCTATGTCTCTCTCTGTCTGTCTGGCGAGCGCACACGCCCTATAGCTAAAATCTCTCAAAAAAACAAACAAACAAACAAACAAAAAACTCTGTTACATCACATCTGGCTTGGGGTTGGTCTCGGCTTTCCTCTTTGTGGACCAGATACCCCTGACCCTGCTGCTCTGTCAACCTCACATCTGGTCATGAGCGGGAGGCTGGGGAAGATCCTCTGGATCCTAGCTGCCTCGCTACACTCATTCCAACACGGTGGTGTCAGGTACTGGCTGACGCATCTTCAGAGGAAGAGAGAGGCCCTAGCCATACGCCTCCTGAGACAGGACTGATCACAGGCTAGGCCTCAGGGGCCCCTCGACTTTCTTGGAATAGGATTTGTGCACCCTTTTTACTTTCCCTCATACTGTAGGGGAACTCAGCTACAGCTGGGCTGGGTGTCTGGATGAATGAGAATTGTATGGAAGGGTAATACCTGAAGGGAAGCCAAGGTCAGGAAGAGCAGGCTGGTCTTTCCAGTGGACCACCAGCAGTCCAAGGGCAGAGACATTTCTTAATCTCTTGCTTGACAAACAGAACTGACGAAGTACTTGTGAAGAACTGGCTTTTTCATATCCACTCACATACATACAACCCTCACCAGTGTCTGTTCATGGGTCAAGTGAAGAGAAATAGAAATTCCCCCAAGAAGGGAGGGCTGGATGTTTTCCTGTCTCCCTGCAGATTAGCAGATAATCGCATTTGTGAGGCCAGGCAGGCAGATGGCCCAGGAAAACCAAGCTGACGGGGCCAAAGTAATAGATGGCTTGCACACTCAGGGATGGTGAGCGGGAGCTTAGCCTTCTAGGGGAGGCCCAGCAGGAAGGTACACTGTGCTGACCTTGAGGCTGGCTGCTGGTCTCATGTTTGCTCAAGCAGCAGCCCCACAGCCCCACACGACTGATCTGGCTGCCACTGCCTGGTGCTTTGTCCTTGCCATCTACAAGGCAAACAGCTATTTCCACTGGGACTTACTTGTTAGCCACAGATGAGCTGAGTAGCTCAGGAAGGGAAGGCAGAATGTGACGAGGCCAGGGGAAATCTGTGTGAATGAATCATAGCTCTCAGGGACTGCTCTTACGTGGAGATGGGAATGTGCTGACAGGTGACAGTTCCTAACTCCTCTTGTTACTCATCCTCCATTGCTGGAGCCTCTGAAACCCCACAGCAACATTCAGACTGTTACTTGAGAGCATGATTTGGGTGTAGGTCCCTGGCTGGGTCCTACTTGCTTGAAAGCAAGAACCCTGAGACACTGATGCACCTGGTGACATGAGCGTGAGTGGGAGCAAGAGCAGCAGTGGAGATATGCTGCGGGAGCCAGGCTGAGCCATGAGGTGCATTACTGCTTGGCAGAAACAGAAGCAGGGTACATCCCAGGGCTCGATTTTGTAATATCCAAAATAACGATGTGGAGTGAAATCCTGTTTATAATGTACAAACTGCATCTACACAAGGAGAATAAAGTGATAATAAAGCATAATTTGCAAAGGTCAAATGGAAAAGCAGCAAGTTACAGGCCAGGGTTGTTAGAACTTTCTGGAGATGCTTTTGGTTTCTGAATCTTGTACAGTTCTTTCTACAGTTCTTTGGCTGACCCCCGCCTTCACTGAAATACCCTGCTTCTCAAATGTCTGGGCTGCATGGCCACGAGAGATGAAGAAGAGTCCATCTTCTCGAGAATGTTTCTTCACTTAGCCCCATTCTGCTACCAGGAATGTTTCTGTGGACGGCATTTACCCTTCCTGGAGTCCATGATTATAGTGCTGCTTGCTGCCCTGATGTATTACCAGGTCCCAAACAGATCTTTCTTCCTTCCAGTCTAGAATGACTGCTGCCCCAGGAAAGTGCAAGCTGGCCTGCTTTACATCTGAAGTGTGGTTAGCCTGAACTCTGCTGCTAGTAGCTTGCCTCCCCCCCTTTTTTTTAGGGTTTCACCATAGGGCACATGTACTCACTGGAGTGAGACAGAGAGAGACAATGAGAGGGACTGTGAGAAATTATCCCCCCACCAGGGAAGATGGCCATGATGCAATCCCTTCTCCTCCATTCTCCTCCTGGGATTTTGGGCATGCATGTACAGACATCTAGTGTGATGTTCAGAACACTGGGTCCAGAACATGAACCATGGTTGGGCATGTGGGAGTCTCACCACCAAGCTGCCTGCTAGCCCTGCAGACTGGACTTTTTAAAGAAGCCATTAAGCCCACTTGCTGTGATATCAAACTTGCTATTGCTCATTGGCTAAAGCAGTTTTTCCAATCAGACGAGATCCCAAACATATGCAAGGGACCCTGTGCATTTTTTCAGTTGCTCACTGAGACTTGTGGACATGGAACTTTAGTTAAGATGTTGAACTGCAAGCAATCAGAGCTCATCTTAGGTCTAAACTACAGATCCAGGGCCATTCATCAGGGTAGCTTCATGTTGGTCACCTGAGAACAACAGGTCTCTCAGGGAGATCAGCTCAAAGGCCCAGGCTGACTCCTGGAGCTTTGGGGTTGTGGGGAACAAATAAGGAAATCACAACTGCTCAGAAGGGGTCAGCAGGTCTGTGCTCAGTTATCCCTTCCATTCTGTCTATATTCCAGCTCACCTTCCTAGGGAACGGGGGCAAGATATGGCCACTGTCATCCTGGGTCTGAGAACAGGTGAGGCTTTCTACAGCCAAACTCAGTGTGGTAGCTCCTGCAGGACCCTGGGAGACAAGTGGACTGGCCCCCAGGCTCTCTCACACCAACAGTTCTCCACCTTGGCTGTACAGGGTACAGTCAGACGGGACAAAAAACCACCATCTCTGATGACAAACCCCATGAGGCCGGCCTCCAGCTGAGGTCAGGCTGCTCTGGTGCCCTGTTTGTCTGAGTCGTAATGGAGGCAGAAGTTGGAAAGTACCTACAGGACAATTCTTAGACACTGGTCACTTTCTGAAGGAACTTAGCTGCTCTGTAAGAAAACCACTTTCACACATTCTTGGTAGCTACTGAATAACACAAACAACTAAAACAGAGTCTGAAGTTGGCAGTCAGTCCAGTCAAATAAAACCAACGCTTTTTGTTGACTGGCCAGTTCTTTGTAAATAACTATTCTGCAGGCCAAAAGGACAAAAAAAATAAAGTACAGATTTTAAGTGAAATGTGTGTTAAATATACATGTTGTTGTGACTGCTTGGATAGACTCACCCTAAGAAAGAAGGGAAATTTCCTGCCGTAGAAGCCGACCCGAAAGAACTCCGGCTCTAGCCGCTGCTGCTCCATAATATTGTCATAGTAGCTGGCCTCCATTTTCTGTGAACAAGAAGGCAACCATGTTTAGGCTGGCTGGACCAGAGTTGGTGTCCATAGCAAGTTCTCCCGGGTCCAACTGGACACTTTTCTGGAAAGGAGTCATGGCAACTCAATTGAGGAAAGGAAGCGAGTCCCTACCTCTCACCAACCTCTCTCCAGGGAGCTGCATCATGGAAGAAGCTTCCCTCCTTCATCCTCACTGTCTGACAGCGGGATGGGGCTGGCCTGCCCACTGCAACCCTGTGGGCTGCTCTGAAAGTCCTTCCTAGGAGTGGGCACAACCCCACAGGACCTGGGCTTCCTGCCCTTCGGGAGAGGGGGCTCACATTTGCATGGACTTCTGCTGAGGGACTTCTGGTTTTGACTGGTAATCACTACACTGCTGATGCCCTGCTATGGCTGCTTGTAATTGGTTGCCAGCAATTCTCACACCATTTCATTTCAGTCCAGTGCAACTATAGGACTAGAGATGCTAAGGGCCTCAGTGAGGAAGGCTCAGCTGCCAGCATCATTGGCACTGGCTCCAATTTAGATTTTTAAAACTTGAAACCTTAATATCTGTGATGTCTAGAATTACATGGGCAATACATTTTTAAGTTTTGGTTGAGTTAGGTAAACATTACTGAGACTTTCTGGTAAGGAAGATAGCTCTATGTATTTAATCAAGCCAGCCCGCCAAGGGCAGCGGCCTTCGAAAACCAGTCAAGAAGTTGCTGACAGAAAACCACTCCCAAACCCCAGTCTGGATTAGGGCACGGAAAAGAGCAGACCACAAGGGTGACGGGACAGGGGAAGCTGAGGTGACTGCTGGCCTGTCTTTGCTGAAGAAATCAGCAGCTGTTACGATTCAGAACTCAGTACTAGCAACCAGGAAAAACTGGTACAGACCGTCAAAGTTCATGGGGCATTTGACTTTTTTATATTTTGCTTTCAAGGACAAGGTGCTTAAAAGGAACCACAAGCCAAAATGGGGGAAAGCTCTTAAACTGCCACCTCCTCCTCGAGACTCCCATCCTGTCCTGCCCAC
>NW_006206856.1:2197755-2202572 GCF_000334495.1 Tupaia belangeri chinensis
GACCAGCAGTGGCCCTCGGGGTCTGGATCACACAATCATTTGCTCGGTATGTGTTTTGCTTCCTCAGTTGGACTACAAGTGTCTTGAGGGCAGGAGCCTTGGTCTCTGCTTCTCTACTGACCACAGCATGAACCAAGGGCTGGGCCCATGATGATTTCTTACTCAGAAACTAGTGCCAGGGACTCCTGCCCCTCAGGTCAGGACTGGGTGGGGGAAGGGGCGAAGCTCACCCGAATCCAGCTGAGGCTCTGATAATCGTAGAGGTTCTCATATTGACACGCCAGCTCTCTGCACAGTGGGATCCCGAACTCCCAGCTCTGCATCAGAAATAGACAGGGCTGAAGCACCTCAGGCATCCTTAGAATGGCCTAGGCCCACACTAAACACATCAGAGGACAGGAAAAAGGCCTTTCATGCTAGCACCAACTCAGACATTACAGAGGACGTATGTCTCAAAACCAATGTGTGGAGCATGATACATGGCACTGCGCCTTCTGGACCAAGGTCAGCTTCCACGTGTCCGCTCCAAGGTCTCCACCTCCAGGAGGCTTCCCAATTACTCTGTCAAGGATAGGCTCTGCCTTTCTTTCTTTCTTTCTTTCTTTTTTGTAGAGGTTTTTGCTATAGGGCACGTGCACTCACCAGACAGACAGAGAGAGACAGAGATAGAAAGCGAGAAATCACCCCCGGGGGGGATGGCCACGCCGCAATCCCTTCTCCTCTGTTCTCCTCTCAGGATTTTGGGCACGCACGTACACGCACCCAGCGTGAGTTTAAGCCACCGGGTCCGGGACGCGAACCGTGGTCGACTACGTGGGAGTCCAGCGACATAGCCATTACGCTAACTGCTGGTCCCGGATCTGCCTTTCTTATCCATTTCTGTTCTGTTACTCTGAAGTTACCTTATTTAAAAAAAAAAAAATTATTTACTTTTTGTTGTATTTCTCTCAATTAGATGATAAACTGTAAAAAAACTTTATGGGTTTTTAAAATTTATCTATCTGTCTGTCTGTCTGTCTGTCTATCTATGTATGTATCTTGTGAGAGAGTGTGTATGCTCACCAGAGAAAGAGAGAGAGACAGGAAAGAAGGAAAGTGAGAAAGGACCCCCATGGCAGATGGCCACGCTACAACCCCTTCTCCTCCAGTTCCCCTTCCTCTCGGGATTTTCACCATGCACACACACTTATCTGGCATGTTTAAGCTGCTGGGACTGCCATGTGGGATCCAGCTGCTTTACCCACCCCAGGTCATGGAGCTGATTCATGTTTGTTTCCTTTATCCTCAGAGCCTAGAACAATGCCAGGCAGTAACAGATGCTCAATAAAGATTTATTTAATGTGTTAAAAAAGGAAACACTAATGTTAAAGTTACGATCATTTAAACTTAGAAACAAGTATTAAAACCAAGAAGAATGTGGCTACCTAAAGACTTGGTAATTGGCCTGACAACTTCCTTTATGGAAGGATTTGAAACTTAAATTAGGCTTTGGATGGTCTTTACCTAATCAAATCCCAGTCTCTTTCTGTGGTGTGGCTCTCATGAGGATAAGGCCATCCAGCAGGTGCCTGAAGAAGGCTGCAGTGGCCTTGTTAAGACACAATATTGCCCATTCTTGCTTTTTTTAAAAAAACCAAACCAAAACAAAACAAAACATAGTGTTTTCTCTCTTGGTTAGATTGGGAATACTCGGCTTGCTTGATATTTAACTCAGGCTCTTCTCTCCAACTTCTAAATAACACAAAATTCCTTATGGGAAATTCTTAATATACAGAAAGGTAGAGCGAATAGAGAACTGAGCCCCTGTGCCCACACTGTCTAGTCCCAAGGACAACTAGCTTGTGGCCCCATTTAACTTATGCACTCCACCCACTTCTTCCTCCTAAGAGTTTTGGAAGCAAATCTCAGACATCACATAATTTCACCAACAGATATTTCAGTGTGAAACAGGAAGGATTATATTCTTTAAAAAAAAATTCTCTCGAGGGGCCAGCAGATGGCATAGTGAACTTCCCGCATGGCCAACCACGGTCTGAATACCAGACCTGGTGGCTGGAAACTCACACCAGGGGCGTGTGCGTGCTTGAGATCCTGGGAGGAAAATGGAAGAGAAGGGATTGCGGCATGGCCATGGTATGTGTGTGTGGGGGGGTGATTTCTCACTTTCTCGCTCATTGTCTCTCTTTCTGCCTCTGGTGAGCACACATACCCTAAGGCAACCCTCCCCCTCCCCCCCCCAAATCTATCTGAGGCCCAGTCACCACAGTACAGCAGTAATACAAGTGCCCCGCAAGGCTGGAAGCAACATGGCTGCCATCAGCTTGAATTTCCAGGTCTGCTTGAAGACACACCAGATGCCTATGGCGCTCAGGATCTCAGGGAGCTGGAGGGACTGGGGAAAGGAGAGCACGGCATGAGGAGTCCCTGCTGACGGTGCTTCTCTCTCGTGTGCATGCACTATCATTAAAAATTAACAAAAAAACTCCTATTTAAAATAGCATCAGGAAGAAGGAAATCACTATTTCATTTGGGATTGTGTTTCTCAAAAAGAGCATATTACTTTTATCCTTGAAAGAAATTAGTGCCATATGGATAGAAAATGCAGGACCAATTAAAAAGGTTGAGACAAATCAAAGAGAATTTTACATAAACCCTGCCTCCCTGCTCCCAATATAATGCCTCTGCCTCAGTAAGATAGAAAACCTTTTGCACCCTCAAATCACAGGGGGGCATGGTCAGTTCTCTCTCCAACTTCAAGTGCTACTTGGGCAAGGTTTCAGACAAGGACCCACACAGGGTCTGCCTGGCAGGCAGCTGCATGGGGGCAAGCTGAGCTGGGTACAGATTCTGGTCTGCCTGCCAGAAGCCACCCCCGGGGGACGCATTTAGGCAATAAGGGCCCCTTGTGGGGCTACACATGGTCTGTCTGCTGACAGAAGCTCCCATAAGGCAGGTCTTCTGCACTGGGATCAATGCTTGTCTGTCTTGCTGGCATCTCTGCCCTAGCCTGTAACCCAGTGCTCCAAGGCGCCCCCTCCCTCAGGTATCGTTAGGACGAGCCAGGACCAAGAGGCTAAGACACTACCGGCCTTGAGGGTTGTGCTGAAACACTGCTGGACCCAAGGGTTTTGCCTTTGCACACGAGTAGGGCAAGTACGTCAGGGGTACTGCATCCTCATCTACATTCCCTCAGGCAGGAGGCAGAGCTGACTTTAAAACTCCTTACCAGTGTCTGAAATTCAGTCATTCCTACTAGGTCTGGCAGACGGGGATGGTGTGACTCAGAGCTCACTTTAATCACACAGCAAAGGAAGGGAAAGCCTGGGTCTCCAGTCTGGCAGTCTTTGCACCTCTGTTTACACATAACATCATTCCTTCAATGAGCGTGGGCCATGGTGAGCCCTCAAGCAGGAGAGCCCCGGCCCACCCCCCAGAGAAGGCTGCCTAGCCCGATGGTCTGTGTGTCAGGTGAATGTGGCCAGGGGCGTCTAACCCCTCTCACCTCGCTCCCTCTGGAACGACTGGCTCCCATCTTCACATCTCCCCTCCCATCTCCTGTCACTCTATCTGCCACACTGTCTCTGGAGTTTCCCTTTCCTTGTCTGGTTGGGGAGAGCGGACACTGTGCTGTGGACTGGTACCTGCTTCACTGTGGAACAGGCTCTAGGTTCCTCACCTCACTGCTGGAAAGAACAGCCCAGGGCTAGCCTATGGCCATGAGTCCTCCTGGGTACCCAGGAAATGAACACGGGACCGAAAGAGATTGGGTTGTCGGTCACAATCAGAGAGCAAAGATGCTGGGAGTGTGGAGAAGTCAGGAGGGGCCTGGTGTGAGGCAAAGTGTGTTGGCAGTGCTGAGGGCTAGAATCCATTTCCTGCCCTTGCCCCTTTTACTTTCTTTCCCTCCTCGTATTGTCAAGGCAACTTTTTGCCTGGCACCAAGCCTTCCTGTGCCAGTCAAGTTTTGCTTTTCTGGAGCCACTGGAGAAAACCCCAAAAGCTTTCGAGGACTCGTTAGCCTCACCTACTGGTTCTGTCAAGGGCTGAGACACAGGAACAAAGAAGGCCCTTCTGTATGAGCCTGGGGGTGGCTCTGATCAATGTCCTCTGAGATGAGCTCAGGAAAGGCTCACTGACCGCAGGCCTTGCTCCTCCCTCCAGTCACTCAAAGCAGAGGCAGGATCGCTAGAAAGGGGGCGGATCTCCAAGAGGCGCCAATGGAGCCTCCTATTCCTTCTTCCTTCCCGCCCATCTACCAGATTCAGGCAGGTTTTATGTTTTACTTTCCAGTTTTTTAAAGAATTATTTTATTTAACTTTGTTTTAATTTGACCAGAGAGGGACAGAGAGAGAGAGAGAGAGAGAGAGAGAGAGAGAGAGAGAGAAAGAGAGAGAGAAAGTAAGTCAGAAAGCAAGTCGCCGGGTCCAGGATTCGAACCATGGTTGGCCACGTGGGAGTCCAGCGCCCTTAACTATCACATCACCTGCTGGCCCCTTTACTTCCCAGTTCAATTCTGCTTTGTATGCACTATGTCGTGTGGGGTAAAGAAGGGGCACTAATGCTCACACATCCCACAGGCAGGCTCAATCAGAATAGGGTAACTGCACTCTACCCTGTGCCCGTGGAATGCGCAGAGGTGCGTTAGTACCCTCCAATCACTCGTGTACACTCTCAGTACTGAGGCCATTCTCCGAGCAGGGAAGGCTTGCTGGGCATGTGGATGAGTGACAGCTCCAGGGCAGTTGTGTGCCAGGAAGGCGGACCTAAAACTGCCAGAGAGGGGCCTTATGTCAGGCCCTGGACAGGTCAGGGAAAGA
>NW_006206856.1:2202585-2225447 GCF_000334495.1 Tupaia belangeri chinensis
AGGCTTCAGTCACATGAGCTGGCTGAGATTTGAGCATGGGCCCCCACTGGGGTAGGTTACATGAGAACTTCTGCAGTTTGAAAATGTTCTTTCTTACCAGTGTATTCTGCACATGTAAACATTTTCTAATATATAAATATATTTTTTGGCCAGAGGGTACATGTACTCACCAGTGAGACACAGGGAGACAGAGAGGGAAACAGCAATCCTCCCACAATAAGGCATGGTCTTTGCACAATCCCATCTCCATTTCTCCATCCTGTCTGGATTTGGGGCATGCAAACACACAGCTTTTCAAGCTGCCTGGGCAGCGATTAGAACTACTTGGTTCAGCCACGTGGGATCCAGCTCTCTCAACCACTGGGCCATGGGACCAGCCCTGAGTAAATATTTTAACAAACCCTTAAGTCTCCTATGCTATGTGCAACTAAAGAATGTTTTCTCACTTATAGGTAAAATCCATAAGAGCTTAAATCTTTTTTTTTTCTTTTTCTTTTTTTGTGGTATGTGTTGTGTAGTAGGCTTTTTAGGCAGGTCTTGCTTTGTCATGATCTTCCTCCTTCATTCTACCAAATAGCTGGTACTATAGGTGCTTGTCATCTGTACTGAAATGCTTGGCATTTGTTTTTGATGATGAGAAAAACTCTCAAAAAACAATTTTCCAATCATTTGAATCAAAGGCTCACTAACTACAGTTCTCTGAATGATCTGTTTTCTGCTTTTAAAACTGTGCTCAAAGCTATGTAACGAGAGGAGGAAGGATTTTAGTAAGTTCCACACCCCCAGCCTTTCCAGTGTGAAAGTCACACCCAGAGTAGGTGGTCAGAGAACCCCTCGAGGAACTCTCGCAGAGATGGGAGCAGGGTGGTCGGAAGTACCCATGGGAGCCTGAGCCAGTGCTGACACCACCTCCAGCCCCACAGAAGTGAGTGTGAAGGAAAACAGCCACAGGGTAAGAGCAGCCTGGGCTGTGCTGTGGGGCAGGGAACCAAGACAGGCATGTCATCAAGAGCAGCACAGGGCTCCTCTGGCTATGGCTAAAATCCATTCGTTTCTAATGTTCACGTTTTCCATGGCAGCAGATTAAAAAATGACATCAATTCTTTCCATCTAATAAACACAAACGAGGTTCCAGAAGCCCCTGCTATAGGTGCGTTAGCACAAAGTTGGTGTGTCGGGCTGTCTCTTACGTCTCTGATGTGGAACTGGCCTCCCAGCCCCAGAGAGAATCCTGCTGCCTCCAAACCCACGACGTATACGGCAACCCGCCTGCTCAGCACCCTCTGCAGATGCTGCCAACCCCACAGCAGTGAGGCCACACGGTACGGCAGAAGCTGTGGGCTGAAAGGCTTGCTGGGACACCCACCTTGCCTTTGCTGAAGTAGTGGATGATCTTACGGCACAGCCCCTCTTTCCGCTGCCACTCTGTCTGGGACGGGTAGTGGAGGAATTCCCGCAGTGGCCGGTCCTCCCACTGCAGCAGTTCACAGTACAGGAGCAGGGTGAATGCAGCCTCTGTGGGGATACACAGCATGGGAGTCCAGGGCTGCCCCTGGGGGGCCCAGGACAGCCGAGTGCCAGCAGACTGAACCAGCACAATGCCAGAGACACTGGCCATCAAAGTGGAGCTGCCCGGTGAGTCAGCAACCCTTGTCCCTGCATTAAGAGGTCACAGATCCTAGCTGACGCCTTTCTCCCACAGCCTCGTCACCTATTCTGGGCTCCAGATAAAGAATAAAAGATGGGGACCAGCAGATGGTGTAATGGTTACATTGCTGAACTTCCACGTAGTAGACCACAGTTTGAATCCCGAATCTGATGGCTTAAAACTCACGCGGGGCCCATGTGGGTGCCCAAGATCCTGAGAGGAGAATGGAGGAGAAGGGATTGTGGCGTGGCCATCCCCCTGGGGGGTGATTTTCCCACTTTCTGTCTCTTTGTCTCTCTCTCCAGTGAGGGCACGTGCCCTAAAGCAAGCAACATTTCTCTGGAAAAGAAAAAAAAAGAACAAAGGATGGCTCAGCTCCTGAGTCTGCATGCAGTAGCCTCACTTTGGGAGGCACTGGGGGCGCAACTGACTACAGCGGCCATCCTACCTTCCTAAGAACCGGCCCTTCGAGATGAGCACCGCCAAGGCTTCCTTCAGCCCTCTGTAAGCCAGCCTCAATGCCTCCAGCTCTGTTTGCTCCTCTCAGCATGGGCCTGGGAATGGCCCTTTCCCCCCTCATCCCCACCATTTCTCAAAGGGCAAGACAAGAAGTGTGGACGGCTGTGATTGTGTGATGGGCCTAGGGCTGAGGCTCCACTCCTGGGAGCCTAGATTGATGCTGGACCCAGAGTGGAAGTCCGCCAGCACCTTCCTCTGTGTGGGAACATTAGAGTTATATAAAGCAGCACATACAAACACTGTGGCTCCCCAAATTCCAAGGGATGAGTCACACTGAACTGCAGCTGCTGCTCAGAGCCCTCATTACCCAGTCTTCTCCCTCCTGTTCTATTTGCTATGTTTAGTGGGCATCTCCTACTGGCAAGTTAATTAGTTCTAGCTTCTGCCTGGCTTCCAAGGCCCTGCTCAAATCTCCTTGTGACTAGGAAGAACCTCGTTTCTAATCACTTTGTGACCCACATCCAGTTTCAGCCAGGCCCATTCGCCTGTGGCCACTCCAGACTCTTCCTCTTCCTTCTCTCTGCTTCAGTCCTGGCTGCTGGGATCCTGGTTGCTGAAGGTGCACATGCCTCCTCACTGGATATGGGGGGCCATTTCTCTCCGGGGCCAGCCTTGTGACATTCAAGACCTCCCTCTGGAGCTTGTGAAATCTTTCTCTTCTCTGCCTATATTCTTTCTGGATGTTCCTGGAGCCAATGGAGACAAGGCTCAGCACCCTCTCTGTTAAAATCACTGGCTCAGCCTCTCCATCACGTCCCAGTCCTCCAGGAGTTAGCAAATACCTCTCCTGCGTGGAGCTCATGTCTGTCTCTTTACTGCCTTCCCAGAGGGCTGCTGCGACCATGGGTGGAAGTGGATGCAGAGAATAGCAGATTCAGCCCGGATTTTAGATTTAATTCTTGCCAAGCTGTGCTATCAGAAAAGGTGGCATCTATGCCAAACACTTTGTAAGATCTAGAGATAAGGAAATAGGATTCTGTTTCTAAAACCCATCTAATTCTAATTATGTTTATAGATAAGATTAAATTCAAGGCCTGAGGCCTAAGGGTTACAACACAGTAACTCTCACAATACCGTGTCTGGTCACCACAGGGAACTCTGGCACAAGACAAGCAGACAGCACACGTGCGTGAATACACCCTCCCGACTTAGGCCGTGCACAGTGAAGAGGGAGACAAGTACTTCAAGATGCTTTAACGCTTGTTCTAGTGAGCACAGTTCTTGGTAATGATGGAACTGTGGACAGAATGAAAGGGCCCATCTGGCCTGTCAAGAAGTCAGATGAAGTCCCCGCTCCCTCCACTGGGGCTCTGTGAGGATGCAGGGATAAGCTTGGCTTGCAGGGCCAGTCCACCAGGGTTTACTGGAAGTCCTGGGGGGTAGGGAGAGCACTCTTTATTAGGGTCCCTCTTAGGTCAGCTCTAGTACCCCGCTGAGATCTGGCAGGAACCAGCCCAGGGCCTTCCTCTGCCAGCTCTGCATATCCCTCCAGTCTGTCCTCATAGGCAGGTATGGCTCTCCCCTTTCCCCACTCACCTGTGTAGTTTTCGGCCTGCAAGTGCATGTCACAAAGCTTATGGATGTAGCGGATATACATCTCTTCTTTGTTAATCTCAGATTTGTAAAAATTCTAGAGAGAAGGAAACACACATAAAGTTAAGGAAGTCTGCACCTGTGGAGGCTGTGCCTGAGTCCCGGCAGTTGGCCAAAGCCCTGGGTCCACTGGGCAGGAGGGGGAGGGCAGGCCCTGGAGGCAGACACCACCAGTGTTTGAGAAAGCACTAGTCAGAAGGAACACCTGCTGGGATGGAACCACTGGTAGGCCCATGGGAGCCCTGAGCAGTATGAGGAGCAAGACTGCCAGGGCAGATGTATCAGGGTATTCCTGGCCTGGCGGGGCACTGCCGAGAGGCTGGCTAGAGCTCCGCCCTGTGAGGAGCACATGACCCCTTTCCCGAGTAGGAGTGCCTGATGTCCGGTGAGGTACAGGGTACAGTGATGGAGCTGAGGGCCTGACTCAAACCCTAAGGACTTCTTGTGCAGTCCTGTGTGTGTACAAAGACTAATTCAATAACAGTGCAGGACAGAACCACCCTCGAGACAGAAAGGAGGATGAGCCCGTGTCTTCTCACCATCAGGTTAACGGTGCAGCCGATCTTCTTATTCTCGGTTTCCTCTCCTTTCATGCAGTCCCTGGAAGAGAGAGCACGTGTGAGTGCCTCTGGTCCGAAGTGGTGCCCCTGGCCTGCAGTCTCCTGGGGCACATCGGGGTTTCTTTCAGTGGCACTGCTTCCACAGATGATGGCTGTGCTCTGAGCACCCTCTGAGCTTCGGACCCACTCTTAGGCTCAATGATCTCTGTTCAGCTGAGCCCCTTATTTGGGTGACAGAGTGGAGAGTCCAGATGCTGCCTTCAGGCACTAAGTGAAACCTACCAATGTCCTTGGCACAGAAGCCTGTCAGTAAGGTAGAAGGTCAAATCCGTAAGTTCCCTGGGACCAGCAGTTAGTGTAATGGCTGTGTCGCTGGACTCCCATGTAGTTGACCGCAGTTCGCTTCCCAGACCTGGTGGCTTGAAACTCACGCCGGGCACGTGTGCGTGTGTGCCCAAGATCCCGAGAGGAAAATGGAGGAGAAGGGATTGTGGTGCGGCCATCCACCCCTGAGGGGTGATTTCTCGCTTTCTGTCTCTCTGTCTCTCTCTGTCTGTTTGGCGAGCACACGCACCCTATAGCAAAAAGAAAAACCTCTCCAAAAACAAACAAATAAACAAACAAAAAAGAAATCTGTAAGTTCCCAAAAAGGGAGACACAGAGTTCTCCTTAAAGGGCCAGTTTCATTTTGTGGAATGGTACTGGGCAGAAACCAAGACCCTCCACGCCGTGCCCCTAGCTTCAAGACCCTGTGGTCATAGCAACCATGGCATGGCTGACATGGTCGCCACCCACTTGGCTCTTCTCCCTATGGTCTCCTTCCTGCGGACTAGTCTTTGGAATCCTCTCTCATCAGAAACAGCCTGTCTGGTGCTGCTTCCTGGTGATTGAGAGGCAGCTTCTGCCAGGGCTGAGCTGCATGAGTACTTAGGGCGTGAGCCCAGGGAAGGTCGGGGCTGGCCTGAGAGAGCCAGGGCAGCAGCAACACTGAGAATGGGTCCTTCTCAAGGACAGATGGGCTGGCCAAGGTCACGCTCCTCTGGGAAGGAGCAGAGGCCTGCACAAGGAGATGAAGGAGAATGAGACCCAGACTGGCGAATGCAGAGGCCGCCTCCTGCACAGTCCAGTCCGCCCGCACTGCCTCCTCCTCTGGCGCCCACAGTGCCCTGGAGAAGATCGAGCAACTTTTGCAGCAGTGTGTTAGCAAGAAAGATCAACCTCTGGTAGCTAGTGTCACTGGCACTTCTGGACTAATTCAAAAGCCACAATGTGATTGGAAAAGCAGGACTTCATGGGAAAAAGGAACAAAACACCTCTCACTCCACATGAAATCTCAGACTGAACGTAACATAGAGATCTCCACGCTCTCAGGCTGTTTGCTCTGATCTGCCAGTTGCTAGGGCCAGGGAATAGACTTTAGGTAAACAATGTAGGCCTGGCAAGTCTGGCTCCCTGTCTGTGGGAAGGTCAATTCAGAGCCCTCCTGGGTCATACTCAGTACAAGGTGACAGTCCCTGCTCCTCTGCCGAATGGCTCTGAGGAAAGCCGACACGAAGGACCCACAGCTGTTCCCCTCTTTGCTCTGGTGCCAGTTTTTCTTCTTCTCTTGCTGTCCCCACCCTCAGCACCTTGACCTCTCTGGATGAAAGGTCAGATGGCTGCATCTCCCTGGGCCGCCTCCTGGGTGCATGTACCATATCCTAGGGGGGAAAAGCCAGGAAGCCCTTGCTGCCTGGCCCTCAGAAAAGGCTCTCTCAGTCTCTCATTGGTTATATTGATTTCTAACGCCTGTAACAGCACCCAACGCCAGGAGAGTCCTCCCCGTGAGAGCCTGGGAGCACCCTGGAGAGAGTACCCTGATCAGAGCAGAGGCTGGGTGGGTGCCTGAGGAGATACCTGTAGTCAAGAAGGCGTTCCATGAGCCGGGTGACTGAGGTCACAAAGGAAATGCCGGTCTCGCGCCATGTTTCCTGTTCGACCTTCTCCAGCAGGCTGTCGGCGAAAGGGGAGGGAAACAAACATAATTCATGAGCCTTCCCTGGGCACGAAGGTGAGGTCCGAGTGCCCATGGGGGCTGTGACAGGTCTGGAGACAGCAGACTCACCACACTGTGGCCTTACCTGGGGTAGGGCCCAAACAGCTGGGTTCTACTCCACGCAGCACAAAGCAAAGACAAGGAGATTACCAAACTGACAGCAGCACACAGACACATCCCCCCTTCCCCGCGAAGATTCTAAGGAAGCCACTGAGGCAGAGGCGGGAGGGGGACTCAACCCCCCAGCTCTCTTAGCGTCTGCTGCGAGGTCTGTTCTGAGGGAGAAGCTGGGGAAGAGTCCACTGAGGGACACGCCAGTCTTTACCAGACTATAGCTCTATCACCACCCAGAGCTGTCCTCAGCGAATCAACCACCTCTTCATGGAAACCCAGGGGAGGATTCCCATCAGCTTCCCGGGCCCAGCGTGAAGGACAGGGAGCAAGTCTAGGAGCTCCTTGGGCCATCCCCACTGTTGGGGATGTGTCAGTCAAGAACTAAATGCCCAAGTCCTTTTCTTAGGTGACAGCCCCATGCTCCTGTACCACAGGGTAGCCTCTGGCTTCTCCAGAAAGCCTAGCTGGCCCTCTGCCGTCCCAACAGGTCTCTTTTAGGGAACAGTGACTTGAAGTCTCTCTGTTGTTCCAGTGATGGGCCCGCAGCCAGGTCTCACGCCACACAACTTTAGTCCTGATTTCTTTCCACACAGTCCCTTGCTCTCTAAGGTTATGAGAGTCACCTGCATGGGGGTCAGCACCGGGGACCCAAACCCACAGCCTGGCTACTGCTACTGCTACTGCTCTGATGCCCCTCTCCCTGCACAGCACCCTGCCTGGGCCACGGCTCCTGGGAAAAGTGAGGGATTCCTGTGCTCATGCTGTCAGGGAAACAAGGCAAGGCCACGGACTGGCTGCTGAGCCGTGTGCACACCCGGGGCTCCTCTATGGAGCTGAGCCGTGTGCACACCCGGGGCTCCTCTACGGAACTGAGCCATGTGCACACACTGTGCGGAAGCACCACGCTCCTCTACGGAGCTGAGCTGTCCTGGATGACCAGCAGAGGGGTGCAGTCTGCACACAAGCATGAGAAATGCTGGTCACTACACCCTCCTTCCAGAGATTATTCATATCATTTGCACATTAAAGACTTAGAGAAGTCCCACAGTAAGGAAGCTGGATCAATCCTGTTTAAGTGAATCTTTTCTAAACTAACTAGCCCATGATTCTTCTTTTCACTACAAACATCTTCCTAAACACAAACTAGAAATTGCTGCTCCATGTTATCAGTGGCTCTCAGTTCTCAGACTAATTTTGAAAGAGTTCATGAACACTATTTGGTCAAGTAATTAGTAATTGTGGATTATTCTTATACTTTTTCCTTTGTAGTAATTTGTTAGTAGCCAAGAAAGAGGTTCTTCTGCCTGTTTCCACGATTAGAAATATCTTCAGCTAAAAGAGAAACACTAAAGGATGAATTCACTCTAAAAAGTTATAATTATTTAGATTTGAAACAAATTCACATTTTATCTCTTGACTCAGCACAGAAAACAGGCATGGTATAACAGAAAGACTCCCCCATCTTGAGACTGGGAGATCTGGTCCTCCTTCCAGAGCTGCCTCTCACTGGCCATGGCACTGAGGGCTTGCTACACCTCCCCGAGCCCAGTTCCATCGCCTCTAAAATTGGAAGGAAAATCATCGGCCCACATTGCAGGTGTGTTGCAAGGAACAAATGAGACAAGAAATGTCAATATACATAGCACACTGTAAAGTTTTAAGTAAATGTACAATATTAACAGTGGAGAAAAACATTAGAGGCTTGTCTTCAAAATAGTACTAAAAAACGGCAAAAACAAAACCTCAAAGTGAGAAATGAAGGGTAAGATGGAAGGGTCCTCTAGAGCTGTAAACATCTTTGGCTTTCCCCTTTTTTGCTTGATAAAATAGCGACATCACTATCTACCCGACAGGGTCTCGGTCCTGAGTCCCTCAGCCCCGTGGCAAGTCCTGCTATCTGCTCTCTTGGCCTCCACCAACTCGAGACGGAAGTCACAGACAGCGGACCTGCAAAGACCTCGACGGCTTTCAGGACAACCACCTCGCTTCACAAACAGGGAAACTGGCCAGGGGAGGCAGTGACTCATTCAAGAGTCCACTGCAGCATTTTCCCAGCTGACTATATTGACTTAGAAGACAAATAGGAGCCCCTCTTTTGGAAGAGGATTTACTTTCCTCCCTCTGCCAGAAATGCTGGCATCACACCCTCCGCTGACTCAGTCCCCATGTGATTTGGCTAGCTGGAGACAGTGCATGCTGTCACATCACCAGCCTTTTCCTGTCGGCACCTCTAGGACTCAGGGTCACCGCCCGTCTCGACCTCTTTAGGCAGCAATGGTGACCCCTACAGAGCTCGCTCTCCTGTTGACAGAAGCTGAGCACTGCCACCATCAGGAACACCCCAGGTCTCTCTGGATACCCATCTGAAGTCTGCCCAGCGTGGGTTTCACCTCTACCCTTCATCGGCTTGATTCAGCCTCTCCCCCAGCGTGGGGTGCCTGGGGCTGGAGAAGCTTACAGCAGGCTGAAGAGCTCCCGGTAGCTCTCATCGCCTTTTCCTTCTGACACCATGCTGTCCAGCTTGTCAATCAGCTCGGCCTCCACCTAGAAGGAAGCAGAGACTTCATAAACCTGAGCTGACCTCAGAGGAAGAACGGGAAATCCAGTCCCCGTGATGGGTGAGGACGGCAGGAAACTTCTGAGTTTGTCCTTGCTCCAAATAGATGCCAGGGAAGATGGGACCTCATCTACAGCACCAAGAAACCATCTTGCCTCCCCAGTCAGGAAGATCTCTCGCTGTAGTAGTTTAAGAAGTGAAACTTCAGAGCCTTAGACACCCTTCTCTCAATCCAAGGGCAAAATGCCAGGATTTCCTGGAGAGAAAAGTATTTTGACCTAAAAAATTCCTATGTCAAGTGTTTTTCTTAAAAAAGTTTATTTAAAAGATTTTCCCTCTGGTTATCTGGTCAAAAAGGAAGCTTGCTGGGACTGGGCCTCCTCGCTCATGGCTGGCAAGTTGCAGTGGCTATCTCATGGGAGTGTTTTCACCAGAGATTTTCCTTCAGGATGCCAGTGTCCACGGGACCTACATCCCTTAGAGAAGCTGTCCCCGTCACTACCCCGTCACCGGGTCCCTCAATTCGTTTTAACTAAAAAATGCTTTTTATGCCAATAAAACTAATGCGAGGGTCCGCTCTTTCTGGTGGATGGATCCCTAAACCATGAGTAGCAGCTCTGTGCTGCTCCCGCCCCATGACCTGCCAAGGCAGTGGGCAGGGGTCAGCCATTTCTCTACTAGGCCTCCCTGAACAAGCCTGGGGAGAATGTCACTGCCTGTGATGTGAGATAAACTCTGTCTCACCCTTCATTAGCCGTTGAAGTGTGAGACTGTGTTTAAATATATATTTCAAGTGAACAAACAAACAAGGGAAGTGCCACGGCTGTATTTGTGCTGCAACAAGCATGTCTCACCACAGAGGGTCAAAGAATCCTAAGGCAAAGAAGTAATAAAAGATGGGCCAGCAGATGGTGTAATAGTTACATCACTGACTCCCACGCGGTCAACCATGGTTCGAGTTTATTTGGTGGTTTAAAAACTCACGCCCAGTGCATGTGTGCGTGCATGCCCAAAAGAGAATGAAGGAGAAGGAACGCAGCATGGCGACTCCCCCAGGGTCCCCTAGGGGGGATCTTTCTTGCGTTCTGTCTCTATCCTCTGTCTTTCTTTGTCTCTGGCAAGTGCACACACCCTACATCATAAATGCAGTCTTTTTTTTTTTTAAGAGGTTTTTGTTATAGGGTGCTTGTGTTCGCCAGAAAGACAGAGACAGACACAGAGACAGAAAGTGAGAAATCGCCTCCCAGGGGGGATGGCCACGCCACAATCCCCTCTCCATTCTCCTCTTGGGATCTTGGGCACACATGCACATGCACCCAGTATGAGTTCAAGTCACCAGGTCCGGGACTTGAACTGCGGTCAACTACATGGGAGTCTAATGACATAGCCAATACTCCAACTGCTGGTCCCAATGCAGTCTTTTTAATAGTGGCCTCTATATGGCCAGGCAGGTCTTGTACATTTATCATCTGGCCTAATGATTCAGTTGCTTAAATATACATGTCAGAAGAAATAGAAAGACTAAGACGTGGAGTCATTAGAGACTACTGTCATCCTGTTCTCTCTATGGAAAGAAGAGACATCAGAGAGGACTTGAATGGGGTCATGTAAAATGAAGAGAAACTGGGTCTAGAAGTCAAGACGCCTCACTCCCAGTTCAGAACTTGTCTTGACTCACTGGGTTGACCAGCTGCCCACAAGCCTTGCACAAGAAGGGCCTGATTAAAAAAAGGACCCCTCCAAAGAGAAGGGCAAGTAGACCTTGACTTCCAGAACTGAGCGAACGTGGGAAAGGGGCTTGGAGCAGCACAGAGTACAACCACGCAAATGGGTATAGTGATCAACTGGAGTCTAACGGATTCTCAAAATGAGTCCCTGAGCCAGCAGCATCTTGGAATAAATCCGAATTCTCAGATCTCCCCAGCCTATTGGATCAGAAACGTGGGAGTAGGGAACTTACATTTTTTCCCCTAAAGAATTATTTTATTTAACATTTTATTTATTTATTTATATTTTAATTTGAGAGAGAGAGAAAAAAAAAAAGGTGGCAAGCCCAGGACTCAAACTGCAGTTGGCCATGTGGGCATCCAGCACCCTTAACCACCATGCTACCTGCTGGCCCCAGGGGTCTACAGTTTTAACAAGCCCTCCAGGTGGTTCTGATGTCTATTTAAGTGTTAGAACTTTTGCATAGGCAAAAGAGCTGGTGACAGGATAATTGGGGGGAAATTATTTATCACCCCTGTAGAGAGAATGAAAAAGAAGTTATTAAGAGAAACTTAGAAATAAAAAATATGGGGCACTGAAGATCAGTATGTGCAAAATCTATATTTCCATGGCTCACGGACTCATTTTGAGAATCCATTAGACTCCAGTGGATTACTATATTCCTGTTTGCACAGTTGTACTCTGTGCTGCTCCAAGCCCCTTTCCCACCTTTGCTCAGTTCTGGGAGTCAAGGTCAACTTGCACCTCCATTGTGAAGAAGTCCTGGGAACCAGCAGTTAGCATCATGGCTATGTTGCTGGACTCCTACGTAGTCGACTGCGGTTCGTGTCCCGGACCCAGTGGCTTAAAACTCATACCAGGCGCATGTGCGTGCGTGCCCAAGATCCCAAGAGGAGAATGGAGGAGAAGGGATTGCGGCGTGACCATCCCCTCTGGGGGGTGATTTCTTGCTTTCTGTCTCTCTGTCTTTCTCTGTCTGTCTGGTGAGCACACGTGCCCTATAGCAAAAACCTCTCCAAAAAAAAAAAGAAGTCCTTATTACAGTCAGGCTCTTCTTCTGGACAAATGGACAAGTCCTTCAGATATATCAAGTCAAATAAATTAGTAATACTGACCATGAAGCTTGCAGAGTTTCTTCTTCTTTTTTTTTTTAAGAATTATTTATCTTTATTTATTTATCTTTATTTTTAATTTAACCAGAGAGGGACAGAGAGAGAGAGAGAAAGAGAGAGAGAGAAAGAGAAAGAGAGAGAGCGAGCCAGCCAGCCACTAAGTCTGGGACCTGAACTGTGGTGGGCCATGTGGGAGTCTAGCGCTCTAAACCACCACACCATCTGCTGGTCCCACGGAATTTATTCTTAAAAAACAATATTATTGGGCATCCTCTGGACCCAAGTGGGCGCCAGATCTTACATGGCCAACCATAATTCAAACCCTTGCTCTGGTAGGTTGAGAAACAGGCATGTGTGCACGCATGCCCCAAATCAGGACAAGATGGGAGCAATGGAGAAGGGGTTGTGTCATGATCATGCCCCCACAAGGGAGTGCTTTCTCCTTCTCTAGCAAGTACATGTGACCTTGGCAATTAAAAAAAAGCCAAGTTCCAGCTCACAGCCTGGTGGTTGGATCAGCTGATCTCATATCGCCAACCACACAGACCTGGCTGCTTGAGTAACACAGAATGTGCATGTGCCAGTGTGTCCAAAATCCTAAAAGGAGGGAGAGATAGAGGAGAAGGGACTGCAGTGTGACCATTCCCTACAGAGGTGTTTTCTTGCTTTTTCCCTTATCTTCATCTGTCTTAATCTCTCTCTCTCTGGCCAGCTCTTTTTTCCCACCAGCTCTTTTTTCCCACTGATAAAAAAGAAAAAGAAAAAAAGACAGACAAAAAGAAAGCGAGAAAGATAAAATAAGACAGACAGAAAGACAGACAGAAAGATAGAAAGAAAAACAGAAACACACCAAAAAGAAAGTCTGAAACACAGAAAGATAGGAAGAAAGAGAGAGAGAAAGGAAGAAAGAAGAAAAGAAAGAAGGAACCAGTCAACATTCTTGACGTGATACCTTGTTATTCATTCCACAAACATCTGTGCTGTGACCTAAGTAGCTCCCTAGTTCTTTACAGATATTTACCACTCTGAGCCCAAGTTTCCTCATTTGTAAATGGAATGGAGGTAGAATTCCTTCTTGGTGTCACTGTGCCCCAGCTCTTGGGATGTGCTCAAGGACTGTTACTTTTGATCTTCACCTCCCTGAGCCCACAATGTCCTAGGCACCACGTTGGGCTCTGAGAAATGTAACACACAAGAACCAGTCTTGGTCCCCGAGAGCTCATTATCTGGCAGAGGAAGCGGGCACAAGAGCCAACCCAGCTACATGTGGTTAGGGTTTAGGTGGAGCACACACACCGAAAGGGGATCTTAAAAGTCAACAGACAATAGAATTTCAAAAAACAGTGCTATAAAACCTTAAGATATATTTCTGTTCCATCATCCAGTAATTGCACATTGAAGAATTTACCTAAGAAAATAGAAACTGATTTTTTTTTTGGCAATATTAACAACAAAAATTTGGAATGAACCTGTTTCTGAAACCAGGAGCCCAATTAAATACACTGTATGGTCTAGCCATACCATGAAATACTATGTAACCTCTAAGTCAACAGTGCATTATAGAGACACTAAAGTTAATACAGATAGTCATGAGTTCCTACCAAAAAAGTGGTATTACACAATGATTCTATTTTTAAAATTTAAAGTCTATGTAGAGAAAAAAAAAATTTTTTTTAAAAAAGACACAAACTACCTCTCCACAAGTTACTAACAATGGTAGGATTATGGGGTAAAATTTTTCATTACTGCTTATTTGCATCTTTAATATTTCCACATTAAATAAGGATTTTTGAGAGGTTTTTGCTATAGGGCGTGTGTGCTTGCCAGAAAGACAGAGACAGACAGAGGGACAGAAAGTGAGAAATCACCCCCAAGGGGGGATGGCCACACCGCAATCCCTTCTCCTCCATTCTCCTCTCGGGATCTTAGGCACGCACACACACGCACCCGACAAGAGTTTAAGATGCTGGGTCCAGGACTCAATCGTGGTTGACTACATGGGAGTCCAGCAACATAGCCATTACGCCATCTGCTGGTCCCCACAAACTACTAGTTTAAATATATCTCCCCAAATTTATGTGTTGAGTCACTGTAATAGGATTAAAAGGATGCAAGCTGATCTAATTATGGTATCAAAAGAATGGACCGTTGAGAGTGATGAGGGTGGAGCCCCAGTGATTGAGTTCTGGTGGGTTTATAAAGAGAAGGTAGGAGATTGAAACAGGAAGACTCTGATAGACACAGCAGATGCTCTGCGTCTGTCCAGGTGCTGTGACTAGGACCCCACCAACAGGAAAACTTAGCAGATGTAGCCTGCACCTTAGACTTCTAAGCCATGTAACTGAATAAGCCTCTATTTTTGTAAATCATCCAGTCTCAGGTATTTCTGTTAGCAACACAACAGCAGACTAAGAGGCAAATATTTAACACTGAGCCTTGGCTCGTGGGTGGAGCACCTAGAACTCTCGTACACTGCTGAGACTTCAAAATGGCACAGTTGTTTTGGAAAGCAGTTTGACAGCTAAATAGTTTGTGAGGCTAAATATGCACTTAACACAAAACGCAACAATCGTATTCCTAGGTATTTAGCCAAGAGAAACGACTGTTTACAGTCACACATAAACCTGTAAAGAAATGTTTTTAATAGCTTTACTCATAATCAGAAAAAAATGGTAACTGAGGCTTTCGAAGATGAATAAATAAACACTATTCAGCAGTAGAAAGCTACTGATACAAGCAATAATATGAATGAATCTCTCAAAGCATTATACTAAGTAAAAGAGTCAATCTCTAAAGACCACATTCTGCTTGATTTCATCTGTGACATTCTGGAAAACAGGACTATAGTGATAAGAATGTATCAGTGGTTACATTAAGGTAGGGGATGGGTTTGACAACAAAGGCAGAATTTTTAGGAATTAAAAGCAACCCCGAGGGACCAGCAGTTAGTATAATGGCTATGTAGCGGGACTCCCATGTGGTCGACCACAGTTCGAGTCCCAGACCCTGTGGCTTAAACTCATGCCAGGCATGTGTGTGTGCGTGCCCAAGATCCCGAGAGGAGAATGGAGGAGGAGGAATTGTGGCGTGGCCATCCTTCCTGGGGGTGATTTCTCACTTTCTGTCTGTCTCTGTCTTTCTGGCGAGCGCATGCGCCCTATAGCAAAAACCTCTCCAAAAAAACCCCAAAACCAAACCAAAAACAACAACCCTGAGGGGCCAACAGGTGGTGTAGTTATGGTGCCAGACTCCCACAAAAATGACCAGTTTGAGTCCTAGATCTGGAGCTTAGAAAAAAATCACAGTGGTCACGTGTGCGTGAGGGCCCAGAATCCCAGGAGGAGAAGCTATTGTGACGTGCTCATCCCTCCTGGGCATGTCTCACTTTCCCTCTCTCTGTCTTTCTCTGTTGGGCACACACACCCTATGGCACTAACAAACAAAAAACACTTTAAAAAAACAAAAACAAAGAACAAATCTTGAGGGACCAGCAGATGGCATAGTGATTACGCTGCTGGATTTTCACATAGTCGACCACCGTTCAAGTCCTGGATCCAGTGGCTTGAAACTCATGCTGGGCATGTGTGTGTGAGTGCCCAAGATCCTGAGAGGAGAATGGAAGAGAAGGGATGGAGGAGAAGGGACTGTGGTGTAGCCATCCCCTCTGAGGGGTGACTTCTCTGTCTTTCTGTCTCTCCCGCAAGCACACAAGCCCTATGGCAAAAAACAAACAAACAAACAAAAAAAAACCCTCTCTTATTTAAAAATAAATAAATAAAATTTAAAAATCTTGATTGTGGTGATGGTTACACGATTCTATGTGTTTGGAAAATTCATAGACTCTCAAATCAAAAACAGTGATTTTTACTCTATATAAATTTTTAAATAAAGTAGTAATTACCGGTTACTGGTCTCCTCAGTGTTAGTCACCCACGGGTTCATCTCAGAATCAGAGGACCAGGAGAGAACGCAGCAGTACAATCCCCAAGCCTGTACAGAAATTTCCCCTAGGGGCCTCGTGGTCCTTCTGCTCGAGGACCGCCAGCACTGAGGAACTTCTCATCTTTCGAAGCAGGTCAGCTCACGGTAAACAGGTTTTGTTACTTCTTTTATCATCTAAAACTGGCCCCTACTGGTCTCAGTCCTAGTTCCTGAAGCTACAGAAATAAAGGCAAGGGCCACCTTCTCCACTTGAGTGGTAGCAGAACTGCAGCAGGACAGCCTGAAGTCACTCTCCAGAAGCCAAAGGACCTCTATCTCCTGAATCCACCCCCTCACCCCCGGCAGCAGTCTGTGAAATCACGGGCTGCCATGAGAAGGCATCTGTTGGGCTCCAGCCCTAGAAATGCCTGGACCACAGAGTGGGGAATCTCCACTCTAGACAGGGAAGTCACTGTGCTCCCAGGGCACTCTCCTGAATAAACTCCTTCCTTGATCAGGACATTCCTTTTACATGATGCTCATCCCCCCCCTTCTTGCAGGGACCTGCTCAGCTGCACACATTTTTCTCAGTGGGGAAGGCTGTGGATTAGAAATAAACGCAGTAACAAACACACAAAGACACACAAGTATAGAAAAACAAGGATCGGGTGGGCCCAGCTTCCTCTGATGGAGAAGTTGTAACCCGGAACGGGCCTCAGGTTTATTCTTTTAAAAGGCAGGAAATGGGGTAAGAGGAAATGCAAAGAGAATGGGGGAAAAGGAAATGGAATGCAAAGCCAATTGGTTTTGGATGTAAATTGTCTGAAGATGTGAAAAGGACTGGCACCATGTAATTCCTCTGATCTTTTTGGGGCAAAATCTGATAATCACACGTGGCTTCCTTTAGCCTGATAATGCCCTGCAGTATCGGGTATCGACAACAAGAGGAAGACAACCTCTAACAGGCAGATAGCATTTCACATGAAGGGAAATGCTCTCTCAGCAACTGCTCATGAAGCTCACAGAAGCACATCTCTGCATGTGTCTATAGGTCACACCATATTTTCTCAGACTGGTTGCTCTCCACACCTTCGGATTCTTTTCTGACCTCTAACTTCATGAAGAAAATCCACACATCAATTTTTGCCAGCAGACAGAAGAAAACCCTTGAACGGCATTTAAGAAGGTCAAGCTCCAGCCCATCCCTACTGGCACACGGTCTGGCCACCTGGGCTACCTGCCTGAACAGAAGGGGTCCATCCCAGGAACAGCACCCCGAACACTGCCAAGCAGCGTCTTACCTGTTTGAAGTTGCCATTCTTCCTCTGCTCCCAGTCCATCATGTCGTGAAAGATGGGAATCATGATATTCCGTACTTCAGGCTGTGGGACCAGTGTCACACCCAGAAAAGGACCGATCATTCCCGGGATAAAGTGGATCTTATGTTCACCTGAACAACAAAACATGAGTTCATGCCAGCTTTGCTCTTCCATGGAAATTTCCCAAGTGGGGTCAATGGCACAGGCTGAGGTCTGTACTGAAAGCTTCTGTGGGTAAAGGGGGCTCAGTTTTCTGAGATACTCCTCAGCTTTTTAAAGATTTCAGGGACAGAACTGGGTCCACTCAGTTAGAGTAAATGTTCAACAGACACAAAACTGCTTTTCCAAAGAACTTCCTGGAAGGTGCCACAAACTACCCCCACATCTCTCTGAAGTCAAGGGACAGAATTTGCTATGCTAGACAGAGTGAGATTTCTGAGTGATCTGTGATAGTTTCAAATGGACGACTCACAGCAGCTAGCAGGAGAATCCAAATACATTTCTCTTAAACACAATGTATTCTCCCTCAAGTTTCTACCTCTAGCCCAGATTCACTTAAAGGGTGAGGATACCTAGCCCACGAGCCTCTTCACTACTGTGCTCACTTATACCAAGAAGGACCCCTTCTGAGCCTTCTGCACAGACCTACCCTGCTGTGTTAGATTAGAAATTCTCTTTGCCCACCCTCAACCCCCTTGCCTTCGCATCACACTTCTTTTTTTTTTTTTTTTTTGAAGAGGTTTTTGCTATAGGGCGCGTGTGCTCACCAGACAGAAAGAGACAGAGAGACAGAAAGCGAGAAATCACCCCCCAGAGGGGATGGTCATGCCACAATCCCTTCTCCTCCATTCTCCTCTCAGGATCTTGGGCACGCACGCACATGCACCCGGTGTGAGTTTTAAGCCACTGGGTCCAGGATGCGAACTGCGGTCGACTACGTGGGAGTCCAGCGACATAGCGATTATGCTAACTGCTGGTTCCCCGCATCACACTTCTAATGGTAGCACTACACCTACTCAGATCAGCTCAACTCATCCCTCCACCTCCTTTGTGAGGTCTTCCACAGCAGGGGAGTGATGCCGTCTAGGGCCTGTTCCAGAAGCCAGGGCCAGCCTTGAGGATGCGGGCCTGTGCAATGATTGCTACAGTGAAATAACACTAATTCTTGGGGACCTGAGCATGTTGTTTCTACCAAAAGCAACAAGGCAGAACTGACTTTATCAGAAAATTGGGCACTTTTTTAATGTGTTCCATTCTGAAAGCCTATCTAAGAAGCAAATGTTAGCTCTGAGACTGACTCTGCATACTCTAATTTTGAAATTGGTAGTTTCCATTCTCTTGCATTCCTGGGAATTTCAGAGTCAAAATCCACAGGGTTAAAATCCACATCCAAACTATCCTGGAGGCAAGGCATAAAAGCCCGAAGCTAGGAAGTGTTCCTGGGGAAATGCGTCCATATTCAGGGATGGAAGACCCTACATGTTCCTTCATCGATGGGTATGAGGTGTCTGATTGAGACGCACAAATGCCAGAGGCCCTAAAAGTTTCAATCTTTATTGAAACCAACAGCCTCCCTTGGTCAAGTGTTGAGTATCTCCAAGACCTACACTTTGGGGACTGCAACAGATAGACTGGGATTTGAACACAGAGGATCTTATAGACATAGGTTCTCAAACTAAACAAAAGTACTGAAGTCAGCCTCTTTTTTTTTATTTTTTTCTTTTTGATTTTAGTTCTCAAAAAAGGGACTATACATATGTGGTAACGGGGCCTTATTTCTCAGCTAAACTCTCCCTGCCAAGGGTTTTATGTGGATATGCTACACCAACCATCTGAGGTGTTACATTAAAGATATGTAAGGATCTCTTGGGTCTGAGTTAACATTCATAAAGCCAGGGAGGAGATTAATCTTGTGACTTTCTTAAATTCCTTTTTAAAATTAATTTCATTTCTTTTCTTTTTTTCTTTCTTTTCCTTTTTTCTTCTTCTTTTTTTTTTTTTAACAGAATCTTGCTGTTGTAATTCTCCTATCTCAGTCTCACAGCTGGGGCCAAGCATGTGCCACCACACCTGGCCCTTTTCTGGACAGGGTCCAGCTGTGTAGACCAGGACGGTTTTAAGCTTCCAATTCTTTTGGCTCAGCTTCCGGAGTCCCTGGAATTACAGGCACGTGTCACTGCACCTGGCCTTTGTGCTGGACCAAAGCTTGAACCCAAGCCTCCTATGTAGTCCCAGCCTGCAGAGCACAGCGTCTCAGCAGCACGTGCCACTGTGTCTGGAGCTCTTGTTCCCGTTTATCTGGCTGTGTGATGTGTGGAAATGAAGAACAGGGAGAAAGACTCACCCAAATTCTGCCACATGCTGAACAGTTCATAAGCCATCATCACACGCATGTCCCCATACCTGGGAATAGCACAGGAGCCAGCTGTTAGTGGGACAAGGTTCAGGACAAGAAGGCTGCAAACCCTGCAAGGCTGCTGTTCGGGCACTGTTTGTGGCTAAAGCTTCCCCACTGTTAAGCTGTCTGGCTCTTGACTGAACTCTGATATTTAACCCCTTGGGAAACTCTCCAGGGGAGAACCTGGAGATGCCTAAAGCAGCCTCTCATGGAAATGTAGCCCCATCAGGGTGAATGGTAGGGAGGTAACAGAAGGAATTTGTCTTACTTATCTAGAATTTTCTTCCTCTTGGCTGAAGTAATGATTTCTAGCTGAAGGCTTGGCTGATTTATGAATAGAACTGCCAGGCTAAAATAAGAATTCCACACCTAGAGAGAGAAAGAGAAACACATGTGACAGCCTGCGTTCTTAACCTTGAAGTTACTAAATATATGCATGTAGCAGAGAATCCAGTTTAAAATCTTAAAACCCTAGCTTATTATTTTTCTTTTTAAATATCTTTGCAAACAGGATATATTTTTTTTTTCTTGCTTGCTTCCTTCTGCAGCCCGCAGTGTTGAATTTGGATTAGAAAGCATACTCTTAGATGTTTGGCTCTCAACACCTCCAGCAGGGAGGCTTCCAGGTCATATTCTCATCACCATCAAGTTTGGAAGTTGTTTAATACTATGAATACATTAATAAAACAAAAATGGGGGCTGGATCCATGTTCTAGTGGTTAAGGGAACCAGATCCCAGATGGTTGATCATGTGGTTTGAGTCCTGGACCTGGTGGCTTGAAAAACATTCCTGGCACAAGTGTGTGCATAGCCAAAATCCTGACACGATGAAGACATGGAGAAGGGACTGTGGCATGACTCTTCCCCATTGGGGAATGCTTTCTCCTTCTCCCTCTCTGTCTCTCTTGGGTGAGCACATGTACCCTTTGGCAAATTAAAGCAAAATCAGTCAAAACTAGAGCTTAATTTTTGGCTTTCTAGGGTAATTGCAAAGATAGTGATGGATTTCAGGAGCTCATACCTTGAAGTCAAAGTCTGTCTCTGTGAAATTCTTATGCAGTGCAGAGGACAGGTACTGGACAGTAGTGACTATAATACTGCAGTAGGGAAACAAGGCATTGGCAGAATTAAAAGACCACAGTGGCATCTGATAGCTTAGCATCAGCTATCTATGGCCTGTGTGCAATCTCTTGAGTACAATTTGCTCCCATGTAAGATGTGAATATACAGGAAAGAGAAGATGGCACAGACTCCACAGAAAACCAGTCTTGGAGAAATGCCCCATGGTTGGCAGGACAGCACAGGACATCAGGGAGTTCTACCTCCAGCTCTGCCATTTCCTGGCCTTGGGACTTCCCTCTGGGCCTCAGTTTCTCTGTCTGTAAAGGTTTCTTCCAGTTCAAAGAGTAAGTGAATCTAGTATTTTGGGGACCTTTGGGAAACTAACACATATTATGATTACTTTGTAGGACCTAGAAAATATTTCTATTATTTTACTTGGTAATAGGGGCTTATAGTTATGAAATCCTTGCTTTTGTCATATACTAGTAATTTCATCTACAAGGCATTTGATTTCAGTCCCTGGTCTAGAATATCACTCTGAATCTTAGAAGGGGCAATGAGAAGCTGCCCTGCCAGAACCGAGGGCATGGGTTAAACAGGAGAGGGAGCACTGTGGGACAGAGAGATGAGGGCTTGATTACAGAGGCCCTTGGCTGCCTGGCAAAGGGACTTATGTCTAACAGTGGCCACCTGGGGCTTTGGAACAGAAGAGGGACAAGGCAAAATCAGTGCATTAAGGAAACTTGTCCCCTAGCAGAGGGGTGACAAATTTAAAGGGTAAAAGTCTTGAAAGGTTGCTCCTGTGGAATAGACTGGAGAGCCTGAAGTGCTCTGAGTGGAGCTAAGAGAAACAGGAGGGGTTCAAATGGTAAGTCCACTGTTTGCAGAACTACCTGTGGCTTTGGTTATAATTGTTCTTCTGTTCTGTTCTGTTCTGTATAAAAGTTTGAAGTTTTGAGGAAAAAATAATCCCAGTATTATAGAAGGTATAAAGTGGAAGACCCACACTGGTCCCCTGCTAACATGGCTAACATAAACACTTTTACTATACTCTGTATCATGCCAACAAAAAAGGCCAGTCAGTGGGAGGAGGAAGCAGGCTAGAGAAGAGAAGCCAAGTAGCCTCCTGAGTAGGAGACCAGAAGAGCCGGCCACTTAACACTAGTATTGCTTGTCTGCTCTGCCAACAGGAAGCGCAGGTTAGACACATGATTGGGGCAGGCAGATCGGGTTGGCTTTAGGGTGCATTTCATGTCTGCAGTCCAAGCGGCTAGAGCCTTGCGGCTGGTCTCAGGAGGTAATTAGCATTAACTGTGTGTAGGGGGAAGAGCTGGCAGACATCACGACTCACGTGAAGAGGGGGGCTTGGGACGCTGCCTGAAGCGGCAGAGTGGCAGAGGCCATGGGCCACTGAGCAGGTCTTTCTCCAAGAAGAAGCCGCCTCTGGGTACTGTATTTCACATCCTCAACACTTCCTTTTCTATCCTTATCATTGCGAGGCAGGTACAATCCAGTTTTCATTCAACTTTGATTATTTTTTTCCTCTCCTTGTTCTTACAGTCAATGGCCAAATCCTATTGATTGTGCCTCCAGATGTTTTTCTCATCTGTCCTCCCTGTCCCCATGGCCTTGGCCTTTGCCTTTGTCTTGCACAAGTGAGCTTGCACGTTTTCTCTCCTCCCCACCCGCTCCCTCCTGCCCCTGGAAAGAGTTCTGTGGATGCTGGTACAGGGCCCTTCTATACTTACTTGCTTGTGAGAAGTCTCATCACCATCCAGTCCCGAGGGAAGACACTCATCTTCATTAGGTTCCGGAACACACAGAAAATCTTTAGCAGGAATTCCTGACCACAGAGGAAAAGCTACCATGAGACACCATCACCATAGCATGCATCTCCTCAACAGGCCTCTCCTGCCTCTAGACCATGAGAACAAGTGGGACCTGTGGGGTACATTCTAGTTCCCTCTGAGAACTGTTTCTCTTTTAGGGCTATATGGGAGTAAGCTCCAGGCCAGGCAGGAGCAGGCTCCAAAGGGCAGAACAGAGGCAGCTCTATATCCATGGTGCCCAAAGCCCAGTAAATAAGGCAGACTAGGTTCTAGCTGAACTGCTGTCTGGCTGAGTCCATGAGTCTCATTCTCTGGGGCTCAGACCCTGAGTACTTGATTGTAAGAATATGCTCTTTGCAGATTTTTTTTTTTTTGCGGGGGGAGGTTTTTTTTGCTATAGGGCGCGTGCGCTCGCCAGACAGACAGAGAGAGACATAGAGACAGAAAGCGAGAAATCACCCCCCAGG
>NW_006206856.1:2227398-2245773 GCF_000334495.1 Tupaia belangeri chinensis
AATATATATATTCATATATATATATATATATATATCCACTAACCAGTATATACATTCTTGTTGAGAATATTTGGAGCATTAAAAGAATAGAACATGTTAGAATGGAAAGGAAGATATCATAAATTAGAAAGGATTCATTTAAAATGTTTTCTGATACTGCAATAAAATTAGAAACTAATAACAAAACTATACATTCACTATACAATCTGGAAAATAAGTAGCATTTTAGTAACTAACCCTAGGCAAAAAAGAAAATTATAGAATATTTGGAAATAAATGACAAAAAGGTTACAGCTAAAATGGTAGCTAGAGAGATTTGGCTTCATATATATATTTTCTCAGAAAAAAATTTTAAAAGATAATTTAATCATTCAACGAAAACACAAGGGGAAGAGTCTAGCAGGTGGTGGCGTGGTTAAGATGCTGAACCCTCACGTGGCCAACCATGATTTGAGTCCCAGATCTAGTGACTTGCTTTCTCACTCTCCTTTCTCACTCTCCCTTTTCTTTCTCTCTGGTGAGTACATGTGCCCTATAGCAACTTTTTTTTTTTTTTTTTTTTGGAGAGATTTTCACTGTAGGGGGCGTGCGCTCGCCAGACAGACAGAGAGAGACATAGAGACAGAAAGCGAGAAATCACCCCCCAGGGGGGATGGTCACACCGCAATCCCTTCTCCTCCATTCTCCTCTCGGGATCTTGGGCATGCACGCACACGCGCCTGGCGTGAGTTTTAAGCCACTGGGTCCGGGACGCAAACTGCGGTTGACTACATGGGAGTCCAGCGACATAGCCATTACACTAACTGCTGGTTCCCGCTCTTTGCAGATGTTAAGAACACATTGGGGGCTGACAGGTCCCATGGTGGTTAAGGTGCCAGACTCCCACATGGCGGACCATAGTTCAGGTCCAGGACTTGAAAGTTTGCTTTTTCACTTTCTCTCTCTCTCTCTGGTCAAATTAGAAAATGGTAAGAATGATAAATAAAATTAAATAAATAATTCTTAAAATACACACACACACACACACACACACACATTGGTGGTTGAAGTGCTTCAGAAATGGAAAGTAAAGACCTCCAAAAATCTGCTCCTCCATGAAAGTAGTAGAGTGACTAAGACTGGTTAGCCAAAGGCTTGCAACATACCAAGAAATGTTTATTCAAGCAAAGATGAATCTCAGTGAGAATAGTGAACTTTTTGGAATTTAAACTTGCCTTCTTCCCATCCCCTTCCCCCCTTCAAGATAACCTTGGAAGCAAGCAGTTGTGGAACCCACACTGGTCATGAAGACCAGCAGCCTAGCAACCACTGGAAGGGACAGAATGGTTCGGAACTCCTTAAAAAAGCCCCATCCCCAGAGGATTATTATTTGACCTTTTTTAGCATCTCCCTGGGAAAGCTTTATTAATAGGGCTTGTCTTTATTTCACCTGACTCAGAGTTCATGCAATAAGGAACTCCCTACCCTAAGGGTATTTGTTAGGGGGTTAAAAAAAAAGAACAAATGAACAAAACAAAACAAAAACCAGCCATGGAATTTAACATATCAGCTACATGAAGCAGCCATATTAGCTGGGGACGAACACAAGAATGGCCAAAAAACTTAAAGAAAAATATGCGGATTGAGATTTTTTTAGGGAGCTTCAAAAAACTCTGATATATTTCTGGGAATTCAGAAAGCCATGTGCATGGGAAGAGATCTGCATATTCCCTGGGAAGACTTGAGAAGTCCTAATCTTCCACATTTGGCAGATCTTGAGGCTCTGTGTAAACAGGACATGAAGGCTAAGGCAGAGCTATAAACTAGTAGACCACTGTCATTTTTTTTTTTTTAATCATTATATTCACTTTCATCATGAAGTGGTATCTTATTGTAGTTTTGATTTGTTCTTTCTTAATGACTAATGACATTAAATATATTTTCTTGTGCTTACTGGCTATATTTTCTTTGGAGAAACATTCATTAAATCCTTTACCCATTTTTTAAAATTGGGGTTTTTCTTACTGCTGTGTTGTAAGAGGTTTTTATTTGTTTTGTTTTGTTTGTTTTTAAACATATTCTAGACACAAGTCTTTTATTAGATCTTTGAGTTGCAGATAATTTCTTGTGTTTTTGTGGATTGTCTTTCACTTTCTTGAAGGGTCCTTTGAAGCACAAAGATATTTAATTTTGATGAAGTCTAACTTATATTTTTTTTCTTCTGTACTTGTATTTTTGGTATAATATCTAATAAAACATGTCTGACCCAAAGATATAAAAGATTTTTAATCTGTCAGAGGGTATGTGCACTCACCAAGGAGAGACAGAGGGAGAGGGAGAAAACTCCATTCAATGGGGCATGAGCATGCTGTAACCTCTTTTCCATTCTGTTGGAATTTGAGGCACGAATGCACACATGTATGGCATATTTTCTAAGCTGCCAGGGCCAGGATTCAAACTGTGATCAGCCATGTGAGATCTGGCTTCCTTCACTTCTAGGCTATGGGGCTGGCCTTAGCTTTCTTTCTAAGTTAGATACTTTCTAGAAAGGAAGGAGAAATGGAGGAGAAGGGATTGAAGTGTGATCAGGCCCCATGGGTGGGTGCTTACTTCCATTCCCTTTCTCTCCCCCTCTCTGGTGAGTACTTACACCCTCTGATGATTTTTAAAAAGAAGAAAAACAGGCAATTAATTTTCAGAAACACTAAAAGTTCTATGAGAAAGAAAATATAATCACAGTATAAGTCTTGGCTCACCACAGTAGGTACCTATGTATAATTTTAAAAAGAAAAAGCCAGTTACCAATTTAAATAAAATGCATGAAAACTGCATTGGGAAAATGAGAGGACGTGTGTGTGTGTGTGTGAAAAGAATGACTCAGGAAAATCATCTTCATTTTCCTTAGAAAGAAAACAAATAATAGCTAATAATTAATGATCTAAGAGGTAGCAGTAGAAGCTTTCTGAAGAACAGCGAAAGAGATGAAACTGGCTGTCTCTTGCAAGTAGAAAATGGACGTAGCTCAGGAGGAGCCAGGCAGCCAGTGTTACATCCTAAGTTTTACAGCATGCTTTGACTTTTAGAATTTTGTCCACAGGCCCAGGCTGGGCCCACATGGGAGGACTGGGTTCAATTCCTAGTCCAACCTGAAGGTGAGGAGTGATGGTGTGTACCTATAATTTAAACAACCCAAGGAGGCTGAGGCAGAAGGATGGTGAGTTCAAGGCTGGCCTGGGAAACATGGCAAGATGCTGTCTGAAAAGAAAAGGGCCGAGTATAGTGTTATGTGCCTATAGTCCCAGCTGGGAGGCTGAGGCAAGAGGATTGTGACCATGAGACCTAAGAGAGAAAAAGTTACATACACCTATTTTTGTGAGAAAAAAACATTTAATTAAAAGAGTAAGAGACTAATGCCAGCCTGAGCTAGCATAACACACACACAGGATGAAAATGATCTGGAACAGCCAACTCTGGACTTGTAGGCTCTGAACTCGGGCTCAAGCGCTGCTGGATCTGGATGTGGGCTCTGGTCACTGGCTGACTTTGGGTTTACTTCAAGAGCTATTGAGAGTCACATTTTTGGAATGATAAACTGCCCTCACTATAATGAGTTAATGATATCTATGTGTAGAGACCCATGTCTGGGGAAAGGGAGACCAGATCAGATACAAGAAATAATAATAATTAATAGTAATTATTATTACTAAACAATAATTAATATCCATCAGCTGATAGACATTAATCGACACAACATGGAAGATACAGATCACACAAATAAAAGCAGTGGACTGTACTCCAGGAAATGCAAATGACTTGGGTGCCTGTAGAGGTCAAGCGCAGACCCACTGTTCAACAAGAGCCCCTTTCCCCAGAGATGAACACCCACCCCAGGGGCAGCCAGCAGCGGAGGCCATGCCCGGCACGGGCAACGCTTTCCTGGGGTCTAGGTCCCAGCTCAGCCCACTGCTCCCTACTATCTCCCTTCAGTGCTCCAGAGCCAGAGCCTGCCAGCTCATGGGTGGTACATACCTTTGTTCTCTACAGGTACTTTCTAGAAAAATTCCTAAATGAAAAAATGTCACCATGGTTAGCACTATGCTTATTAAAATAATGAAGCCTGGTTTGCAGGAGCAAAGTAAGAAGGGGACTTTCAAGTTCTTCCAAAAAGGAGAAGTCCTGGTTTGCTGACCACCAGTGTGGCCCATGGCAGCTCAGACAGAAGTCCATAGTTACGAGCTGCTCACAGTCACAGGAAACCTGCTAGTGTTTTGGAGGTCTAGCTGTTGGGGACACTGATGGCTCTCAGTTTCTAAAAGTCAGACACTTATGTAAAGTGGGGCTGGCGAATTCCACACCCTTAGGAGTGCTGGTCACTTGCACATGTCCCCATAATAGGGAAAAAGGCCCCTGGGCAGACTTGGCTGCATGCTTGTTTCCTGGTGCCTACCTTGAGCTCATCTTTGCTCTGGAAGTTGTCCAGGAGGTGCTGGTAGTGGGTGTCACACATCTGGCGGAGCAGTGAGAGAAGACAGGACACATACTCTCCCTGGGGACCAACCCAAAAAATACTCACTCAGTACAGCCTATCACAAGGGCTACATCCCCCCTCCCCCAATCCAAAGAGGGCAAGGAGAGAAGGGACGGTCTGAAATGGCCCAATGATCATGGAAGAAAGGTGACAACTCTGGCCCTGAAAATGAGCTTTCTTTTCTACTGAGGGAGGCCTGGAGGGACTGGGAGTTTTACTAAGGCCTCTTAAGATGAGGCTGTTGAAATCTTAACCTCTAACAAAGCAGTACTGAAAAGTTGAGACAAATGTTCTCATTTTTTTTCCTAGGGAAGTTTTGGTTAAATGTCATTTGCTGCCAGAGAACCAAACTGAATCTGTAGCGGTTATCTGGAACAGGGAGTGTGGGACTTCTCCGGGCAGAATGTGGACCTCCTTCACCAGACTGGATTAGAGTAGCCTTTCTGCAAGGACTTCATGGCGACCCCCTGAGGTTGCCCAGGTTATCGGGGCAGGCAAATGGGACACAGCAGAGCAGCACGACAGCCTGAAAGCCACAGGAGCCCAAACCGATCTTTCTGAGGAGCAAACTATGGGCTGTAGGTAGAAATTTAAGGATAAGTAGGCACCTTCAAAATTCCTTCAAGTTCAAACTGGAGTGTATGGGAGAAACCCTGTTTGAACGACTACAAGGTCCTTTGCCTTTAGGGCAGTCTGGCACGGGGAAGACAGGCATGGTCTTCTCCCAGCAGCAGCCAGCAGAAGGGAGGGAAAAATTATTTCACTGGGATAATTTTCAAATGTTTTTCAATTCATAGGAGTTTGACAGCCATGTTTTAGACTCTTAAATCTTCTCTAGAGCTTTGAAATTACTTTAAATATAAATATAAATATAAATATAAATATATATATATATAAATGTACACAAAACATGTGTTCATGAACCTCATTCTTATCTGAAAAACAGGCACAATAAGCTGTAATCCACTTGCATGGACCAGATGAGCTAATGTAGATGAAGCATTTACATACACAGTCCAGGACAGCTCAATAAGCTATGGTTGTCGTCAACACCATCTACATAAAGTGAAGCACTTCATTAGTACCTCCAAATGATCTAAAACTGGTCAAGTGCTTAAAGCAGGGTCTAGCCTGCAGCAAGCACTATGTATTGGTTAGAAGGCTGGGCTACCAGGACATGCCAGGGTCCTTTTTTTTTTTTTTTTTTTTCTTAACCTGTAATGAGAGTGACCTGCACAGTGGCTCTGGAGGGAACAGGCCTTCCTTCCAAACCCAGTGCTCCAGAGCACCTGCCTGCTCCCTGTTCTCCATAGCATGCTGGAGCTTGGCGCACTCACACAGAGAATTTTCTCCCAAGAGATGGCTGTAATCAAGCTCCCACCTGCTGACGGAATGATCCCACACCAACTGTGCATCATGTTCCCACGTCAGGGCTGAGAAGTCCACTCTGGCTACGCGAGTGGAGGCACGGGGGAGCCCAAGGCGCTGCCCCTCTGCCCCTTCCGAGGGGCTTTCTCAGCTTGTTTCTCTTCTAATTAGGCCATAGGAAAACATTTTTCACTAGTACCAGTGCAATCCAACCTCATCACATTTTTCTTAATGCTAGAAATTTATATACAAGCACTATGGACAAAAACAAGTAATCTGTAGATGTAAGCAATTGTTGAGTAAATTATTCTGTCCTGTGCATCATTTAGGTGAGCCTGTAGGAGAGGGTTCTGAGAAGAAGTAGGCTATTTTTCACCTCTGACCTCCTATTCGGCTTCATCCCACATCAAAGAAACTGACTTGGTTCAAAGGCAAAGGCCAGCTGAAACAGTGTGCAGGAAAACAGGACAAGAAGTGTTCCCTGAATCTGCCTGAAGTGGACTATGGGAGTATGAACTCTGAACTAGAGATTTCAGAATGGAGAGGGGTCAGATTTGAGAAGGGAAGAGGGCAGCATGCCACCAACCATGCAGGAGGGAGGAGAGATGAAGGTGGCGGGATGGTGAGATGAGGGGTGGTGTGGAGGAGCCCCGGGTTAGAAAAGAAGGCAAGAAAACCTGAATGTTAGTTACTAACAGTGATCTCGGCTGTGCACTGCGGGCAGCGCTGCCCTCTTACCGCCTCCTGAGCGTGCGATTTGCTCATGATGGTGAGCAGAGTCTGCAAGAGCACGTCCAGGAGGCTCTCCACCATCATCTCTACCTCCTCCATGACATCTGCCTCCTGGAGCGAGCAGCGAGAGAGCACATAGTTAGCACCAGTGGATGTGCGGCTGGCGGCACTGACTAAGCCAGCCATGTCAGGCACGGTCTTCTGCCTGGATTCTCAACTCAAGTTCTCACCGTCACCAACGCTCAGTTTTCAAGGAGCCCAGGACAATGGCTCTGGGAGGAGGTGAGGTACACTTGCCACTGAGGTCACGCATGGTGGTTGGGGCCTTACCCTAACCTAGCAGCACCCCTGGTTTTGAGTCTCAGGCAGATACATTAACTTGGACATTCAGAGCAGAAGCAAAGGTCTTGAGTCAAATGCTCTCTTTAGTTTCCTAAAATAGTCAGGAGAAAGCCCAACCCTGCTGACTAACAATCTGGGAAATGATAAACTGACACATGGGCAGCCATTCACCCACAGAGTGCAGTGGCAGCACCCTCCCTACTGCTCATGCACACGCAAGTATCTCGCTTTTCCATCTTCTCCTTGGGTTTTCCTTTTGGGTGCTGTTGATCTTTGCCAGCCCCAAATGCTGCCAGATATGCCAAGGTTCCATTTCCAGCTCCTTGGTTCTCTTGCTCATGTTCCCTGGTCCACCTGAAGGAGTCTGGCCTCTGCATCTTTCCTTGGAAGCCTCATAAAGAACAGAGCATGTCTCCCACTAAGGGCTGCCGCTGCCTTTTTTTTTTTTTTTTTTCTTCAAACAAGACCAGATTTTTTTTTTTTCATATAATGTTAGTCACACATTTTTCATTTTCTCTAAGGGCTGCTTCTTAACCCCAGGATCTGAATCTCAAAAGAGTCTGCATTATTCTTTTATAGACCTCTCACATTCATCTCAAGTTCTGTAGCTTGATTTCAATGATCTCACAAAGAGATTCTTTTTTTAATTTTTTCTTTGATTATTTTATTTATCTTTATCCATTTATTTATTTATTTATTTATTTTTATTTGACCATAGAGGGATAGAATGAGAGAGAAAGTGAGAAAGCAAGCTGCCAGGTCTGGGACTCGAACCGAGGTCAGCCATGTGGGAGTCTAGCACCTTTAACCACCACACCACCTGCTGGCCCCAAAGAGATTCTTTTTTTTAAAAAAAGATTTTTGCCTTAGGGTGCATGTGCTCACCAGAGAGACAGAGAGAGACAGAGAAAGAAAAAGTAAGAAATCATCCCCCCCTGGGGGGTTTGGTGAGGGGATGGCCATGCTGCAATCCCTTCTCCTCCATTCTTCTCTTGGGATTTTGGGCATGCATACACACACACCCGGTTGAAGTTTCAAGCTACCGGGTCTAGGACTTAAACAGCAGTCAGTCATGTGGGCGTCCAGCACCTTAACCACCTGCTTGCCCCACAAAAAGATTATTATTCCTTCTCCAAGACCTATACGATTTCTGGTCCTAATGTCCATCCTCTCTCTGTCCATCAATTTATCATTCATTAAGCATTTATCACATGCTAGTCACTGTTTTAGAAACTAAATGAATGTAAAGAGGGGAGCAAGAGAGAGAATATGAGATTTCAGAAAGATAATGGAAAAACTGAACTAAAGTACAAATTTATTTTGGTGCAAAAATGTTTTTGAAATTTACACATAATTGTTCATAAAACTTTTCCTTCAACTTTTTGAAGAGCCCTCAAAGCTTTTTATGTAGATTAAATTCCATCTTCCCACTACCCATGCCTCCAAAATGATTATACTCTGTCCTAATCCACATAGAGAATTTGAGCAACTCTTGGGGTCAGTTGTCTTTTTCATCTGTGGAACTGAGAGTGTCACTTACCTGGAGCATATCTTAGAGTGTTTGTGAGCCACTACAGGAGTTACACTAGACTCTCTCGCCCCACAAATAGTACCAGACCATCTCCTCAGGTTTCTACTGGTTCTCGTTTCTTCCATTCCCCCCTTCCTGTCCTTTCCTTTCTTTCTTTTTGGTGTTAGCCTCTTTTCTTCCTTAGCAGTTAGGTTGCCTCCCCCGACCCCTGCCCCACAGAAATGACCTTGGGCTCCTAAGTGGACATTATGTGCTTGGTGTGGCTTCTCGGAGGCCTGGTGGGAGGTGAGCTGCCAAGACCTGCCTGGAGCCAAGAGCAAATGATAGGGCCATTACCACCATCGTAGTGACTCTCTGCCAGGCTGGGCCCTGTCACCAGATGGTCCTTTAAGTCTGGACACCCGAACACCCTGCTGCTCTGTCCCCTGTCAAACCAAGCATTTTCTTTCTTTTAGGTACCTCTCCTGCTTCCGGTGAATAGTCTAGCTTTGTCTGTTCCTTTCACCTGGCTGCTGGTCTTTACTTAAATGCAGTTGAAATCGAGAAATCTTAACTCAATAAAATGGTATAATAAAAAAAAAATTATGTTTCATTTCTTTCTTTGTACTTTACTATGGTTTCTAAATTTTCTATTAAAATATGCATTTATCCTATTATCATAAATATATCATGTAAATATCACTAAAATAAATTCCTACCCTAATCCACACATGGCTTTCCTTTAGTCCTTCCTTACCATAATGCCTCCCCTCCTACCACAGATACCTTTTAAAAAGAAAAAACAAGAAGGATGGGCAAATGCATTACCTGTTGAAATGAGACCCCTAAAGTATCCTTCTACCATGCCAGGAACTCAGTGCTCTCATGGGCACATTTACTTTCCATGCTGACCTCACCTGGCTTGGGACGGGAATGCCATATGGGTGGAGTCAAGCTGTCAGGAAGCAGACAGGGAAGTCTGAAAGTGCAAGCTGCTTCTCAGTCTGGGTCTGCCTCCCTGTGCTCATGCCTAATAGTATCCTGAGGACATTCCCAGGAATACAGAGTTAATACCTGCGATACAAGTGGCAAGGCACAGGACTGGGCTTTCTGGTAGTACAGATAACTTTATCATTCTGGGAAGACCGATGGGAGCACAACTTTTTACAACAGCAGGAGCGTGTGGCACCGAGAAGCCTGCTGGGCGGCACAGGCCTCCGCTCACTTGGGCACCTTCCTGTCACTGATGAAAGCTTGGTTGACTGAGAGGGCACAAAGCACTCTCCATTGGTTTGCTGCCACCTCAAGTCATATAAGACGCGAGCAGAGATGAGTGGGGCTGAGTGGGTGTGGGGCCACTACCAGAGAGCTGGTCTTGACGATGGAGAAGATGCTGCCGAGAATCCCTGAGCAGATCAGCAGCTCTTTCTGTTGTCTCAGGTGAAGGTGAATATGATGGAGAACCACGGGAAGCAGGATGCGGCGGGATTCTGGGAGAGAAAACACAAGGGTGAAGAAACCCTCCAGGGAAGAACCAGCTATTGCTGGAAGCTCGTGGCATTGTGCGACTTAGCTGTTCTCCAAGCAGGTGGAGTTGAGATGGGGACGAAGGTACGTCACCATATTCCCTCACACAGGCCAGAAAGCCTGCTGCCTGGAGAGTATCCCATGACATCGTTCTCTCATCTTTCTTTCCTTCATTCTCATCTCAAGTCCAGCATCCATGGCATTTGTGAAGGAGGAATGCTAGCAGTCTGCTTCCACATGAGATCTCTTTAATGACTAGGTTCCACAGTGCACAGAGAAAACTCCATTAAAATGGCATGTTTAGTACTGAACTACATACTGACTGAGCATGCGGACTTGATCAGTGTCCTTCCTTACATTCTGGCCTGGTGGCCTGGCTCTCCCACCCTCTGACGTGTACCCTGCCATAGGCATTGGACCCACCCCTACCCCTTGTTGGGCTTGTGAGATGCTGGTCATTGTGTCACAGCACAGGTTAAAGAGAAGCACTGCTTTTGTCTTGTCATAGCCTTTGAGAATTAGTCAAGCTTATCGCCAATCCTACTGCATACAGTTAAATGCTTCTTTTCTTTAATCCCCAGTGTTTTCTGAATAACATTTTCATCAGGAGGTGGTTATATTCCTTGAGGTCAGAAAGGCTGAATCCTAGTTCGAACTCCCTTACTCAGTTACTTTGAGACTTTAGGCAAGTAGACCCCTTCCTTGGGCTTGATTTTCCTCATCTGTTGAACAAGGTGATCATGGCACTTCTGCATTTACTTCTTGGGCGCTTCTCTAAGCTCAGAGTGAAATACAAATGTGAACATGTTTCTGGTCCCTGACTCCCAGAGTCAGTGACTGTGGTAACCTGCAGGTCTCACCATAAATGGCCAGCACAATCCAGTAAGATTATCAGTAACACAAAAAAGTAATAATGTTTTGGATTTATTGTTCACAGTTTATTACTTCACATGAAATATGGAAAGAAAATAATGATCAGCCAAAGAAAATGGCATGACACATGACAGAGATTATGGTACTGTCTTGTCCAATACTTAGAATATGTTCAACTAAAATGGAGTAACAGTTATTCTGTTTAAAAGGTTGTCTGGGGGCCAGCCCCATGGCCTAATGATTAAGGGAGCTGGATCCTCCATGGCTGATCATGTGGTTAAAATCTCAGCCCTGGCAGCTTGATAAACATGCCAGATGCATGTGTGTGCATGCCCTGAATTATAACAGATGGAGAAGTGGAGGGGAAGGCACTGTAGCATGACCACATCTCTCTGGGGGGGGGGTGCTTCCTCTCTCTTCCTCTCTGTCTCTCTCTGAGGAGCGCATGAGTGCATTCTCCAACAGTTTACTGAATGATGCATGTTAAGGGGGTCACTGGTTTCTTGTGTGACAGCAGATAAAACAGATCCTTTGATTGCTATCTGGCTATCACCCTGGAAGGGAGAAAAGGTGAGTCTGACTTTCCCAATGTGATTTACCTGAGAAAGAAAACAGGCGGCTGTCCACTGTCCTGGCAATAGACTGCAGCTTCACCACGTCCATAGACTGCCCGATGTGCACAGTGCTAGGCATGCTCCCCAGCGTCCCTCTCACAAACTCTGCCACTTCTTGCACAGTGAACATTTGCAACAGCTCGTCAAAGATGGTTGGGAAAGAATTGAGGAGTGCAGCCTGCAGAAGCAAATGAAGCTGAGGTTAGCTCTGAGTTAGTGAGGTCTATGTCTATGTTCAGGTCAGACAATGAGACTGGGTGGTGAGAGGTCGAGAAGGCATTGCAGCATCTACCCTGGGTGGGCTTCTACCTGGCCTGTGACTCTGCCAAGGCCTGCAGCACTCCTAGAGTATGGATCAAAAAGAACTAAAAAAGAAAATAAGAGAATTTACTGTGGCCCAGGCCAAAGTTCCATAGTTTTCCAGAGCATTTACTGGCAAGAGAAGAGGTACGTATAAAAAGAAATTTGCTCAATGTGACAAGATCCACAGCAGGTTTTTTTGTTTGTTTGTTTGTTTTTTGGAGAGGTTTTTGCTATAGGGTGCATGCGCTCGCCAGACAGACAGAGAGAGACAGAGAGATAGAAAGTGAGAAATCACCCCCCCAGGGGGGATGGCCATGCCGCAATCCCTTCTCCTCCATTCTCCTCTCGGGATCTTGGGCACACACACACACACATGCCCGGCGTGAGTTTAAGCCACCAGGTCCAGGACTCGAACTACAGTCAGCTACATGGGAGTTCAGCGACATAGCCACTAGGCTAACTGCTGGTCCTCACAGCAGGTTTTGATAGTAAAGTGAATTAATTTTTTTTTTTTTGTCTCTATGACCAACCTTTTCACTTTCTAATTTGATTCTAAACTCAAGCCAGGGATCTCTCAAAGAAAGCATGGCAGAGAGAGCCGAGTGTCTTCCAGCAGTACCAGCTGAACTCCTATCACGGCTCCGCAGCCAGCAAGACCATTTCCCTGAGGTAGATTCTGTAAATTATCCCCTTCATATGTGACGCCTGACAGTTTCGAGTGCAGGGAACGTAAGGGTATAGTCAGTGACAAACTGGGTGTGGGTGATGTTGGCTAGAGTTCCGGTGAGGGGAGCGGGGAAGTATGTACATGCAGGCTTTTCTGCTAGAATCTGCTCTTCAGCAGACCCAGGGTATGGCCTCTTCAGGACGGTCCGATAATATAACAGTTATAAGCCTTTGGGAATCAGTGCTGTAGGAGAATGAGAATGGGTTTTTAGGATTACAGACGTGAGTTCAAATCCCAGCATTGCCAATCACCGGCCACATAGCCTTTGGTAAGCTATGCCTAATGCTCGGCTTTCTCCTCTATAAAATGGGGAAGGAGCTATTATGTATCTCCCGATACTGGTATGAGGAAATTGTTAGGTACATGAAGTCCAGCAGAGTGCCTAGAACACAGGAGGCCTTCAATAAACGCTGACTCTCATTCTTTTCTCTTGTCTAAATGGAAGCAGCAAGGAGGTTTTTTTTACTACTTAGTCCTCATACACCATGAATCCAAGATCCACAGAGGAAAACAGCCACTTTGAGACAAGCAGGTGAGAGCTCATTCTTTCAACGTGGCAAGTGGTGGTGAAGAGGCTGTTTCTTGACTGCTTTATCAGGCAGTATTCAGGCCTACCCTACAGTGAGTGAAATTTCATGCCATGGGGAACAGGCATGTCATATGTTGATCTAAGTTTAGGACAGGCCCAAATACAGAACTTTAATGAATTCTATCTGCAGATTTAAAACTGCCTAGATATCTGAGAAATGGTTGCAGTAATTAGAAACAGCACAAAAACATAAGTAGCTCAGATACAAAAAGACAAAGGTGAGGAGGAGTAGGCATTTCATTATCAGTAGCAAGCTAATCTGTTCTCTTCAATGGTGAAATTTCCTATACTTAGGTACCAGGACAGAAGGACACTTGCACCTTTACATCTTCTAGCGGTCATAATCAAAGACATTCTGTCTCACCGAATAATTTACTCACTGTGAAACATGAGTCTGGCACCAAAGAAGCAAGTCTGATTCTAACACAGGTCTAAGTTGAGACCAGGTATACACTATTTATACTGATGTGGCAGAAGCGTGCCACTGAGTATAAGGCACTGACGAGTTCCCAGAATGCACATGGGCCTTGCTCTGCTAGCTCCTCATATCCCTCCAATCTCCCCATATCTTTTTATTGGCTGAGAGGAAGAGTAGGTGTCCTCAGCCTCTGCTGAAGGGGCAAGAATAGGAAGATGAGTTACTTGGGGTACTTAATCATCTGTCCTCTGGATCAAGGGGCCTACAGGCAATTGGCATCAAGGGTCAATACAGAGGCAAATGGGAAATAAAAATGTAGACAAATCTGAAAGGAGACAGTTTGAACATACACTGTAACAACAATACAACTGACAGTAACTAAATGGACAGGAGAGAGGCCCATCTTCGCTCATAGGTTTTGATGTAATAATTGGCCCTCATCAGAGAACTAGGGCTGGCCCAGAGCACAGCACTGGGAGTCAGATCTCACACGACTGATAGTGGTTCTAATCCCAGCCTGTGGCTTGAAAAACACACTAGGCACATGTGCAAGTATGCCCTAAATCTTGATGGGATAGAGAAAGGGGGGTAAAAGGACTGTGGTGTGACCATGCCCCACTGGGTGCTGCTCTCTCTCTGGTGAGTGCATGCACACTCTAGCAATAAGAAAAATAACTGAAAAGAATAAAATCTATTTTTAAAAGGCAAAGAACTAAAATGTATGAGAGAAAATGCTGATGTCAATTTTATAAGAGAAAATCCTATGAATGGGGTAATAAATCCTTGATCTGTTCTAGGTGAGACTACATGGGAAAGGTAACAGATTAACTGGCCAAGCAGTTTTTTGTTTGTTTGTTTGTTTGTTTCTATAGGACATGTGCACTCCAGAGAAACTGGGAGAGACAGAGGGAGACAGTGAGAGGGAAAGTGAGAAATCACCCGCCGGGGAGATGGCCATGCTGTAATCCCTTCTCCTCCACTCTCCTGGGATTCTGGGCATGCATGCACATGCACCTGGTGTAATTTTCAACTCGTCAGGTCTGAGACTTGAACCACAGTCAACCGTGTGGGAGTCCAGCACCTTGATCACAATGCCACTTGCTGGCCACGCCAAGCAGTTTTAATAAAGAAGCAAATTTCCTTCCCGTACTGCTAGTTCAAGTAGAATTTAGTTCCAACTCTTAGTCAAAACTTTCTAGTTATTCCTATTTATTTTCAACTCATTTCACTTTGAATTTCTGGAATGGACAAGTACTAATTTCAATTTTCTTTAATTAATACAATGATTAATTCAGAAATAAAATTCCCTATATGTTATGAATATCTTCTGTGAATTAGATGTTGATAAAAACAAAACTAAATACTATGGTAGATAAATAAACTGAGTCTAAAAAGGGTCCATAAGAACAAATGTGTGCTTCATTCCCCATAAAGCCACTGAGCCGCTCCGTCTGGCAGCTGAGACCTGGCTTTGAAGGTGACACAGCACTGTGTCCCATCTTTTTTCTTTTTTCTTTTTTTTTTTTTTAGAGGTTTCTACTATAGGGTGTGTGCGCTCGCCAGAAAGACAGAGAGAGGCAGAGAGACAGAAAGCAAGAAATCACCCCCTAGGGAGATGGCCACGCCAGAATCCCTTCTCCTCCATTCTCCTCTGGGGATCTTGGGCACGCACGCACACATGCCCAGCGTGAATTTAAGCCACTGGGTCTGGGACTTGAATCGTGGTCGCCTACACAGGAGTCCAGCGATGTAGCCATTATGCCAACTGCTGGTCGCTGTGTTCCATCTTATAAACCACTCCTTGGTGTACAACACACAAGGTCCTGGTAAGAGTGTCTTCGACTCCGGGAGCCAGAGGACAGGAAACCACCTGCTCAGACAAAGGAACCTTGCAGCAGAGACTCCCTGCAGCTCACAGACCTGAGTGAAAAGGAGTGTTTCTGAGTTCCTGCTGTCCAGACTGAGCACAAACCGGATGGACTGGAAAAGTTCTTGGATGCTGGACCGAAATTGCTCCTCTTCCATTCCACATGTGGCCCGTGAGTACAGGATCCGCGACTGCACGATGAACTTGAAAAGGTATTCCAGGGCCTGGAAGGGTGGGAGGAAAAGAGATGGGGAGTGCTGAGGACGCCCAGGAACTCACATAGGTAGGAGCAAAGGGCAAACTAACAGCTAATTCTGCACTAAAATCAGGTGACGAGGGAGACAGATGCTTTATTTAACAAAATTTTTTTCTCAAAAATTCACATTGCCACTAAGCAGCAGCTGTCTTACTGAAAGGATCATTAAATGATTTCACTACTATTTTCTAAGGTTTTGGAATTAAGGAGCCATAGATTGTATAAAGAGTTGAATTTAAGAACTTTCAGGGTCAAAAACTAGCTAAGCATGGAAAACAATCCCTTCCAGTCATCCATCACCACCTGACTGTTCCTCTTCCCCTCTCCTCTGGACTTCTAGGAACAGCACCATCCTGGCTGGGCCCAGGTAACGCTGGCCACTTCTGACAGACTCAGCTGGGGAAGGGGAGTGGGGTGGAAGAGTGAGCTAGAAGGTGAGGGGTGGAGCCTATGGAATCTGTTCAAGGTTCAAGAGTGCTTTCAACCCAGTGTGGAGACACTGGAGAACATAACTGTGGCTGGAACAGCTGCCTTGTCCTTTTCTGCTTACGCTAAAAAACCTAGAAGGAAAAGATATCCTAAAAGTTATTACAGCCTTGTGTCACCAAGAAGGCCACCTGTGCCCTTTCCTCCTCATGGTTCTCTGGTGAGGAACTGATACAGCCCAGCAGAGAAAACCGTGCTGTCTTTTTGGAACACTTTGCCAAAAGTCCTCCTCAAAACCATGGTGACACCCCTACAGGTCCCTCATATACAAATAATATAACCAAGTAAAAAATAAAGGGCTCTTTTCACCTTTTCTTAACAGTAGAGCTTTTCTGTTTTTTTAATAAATGTTTTTTTTTTAAATGATTCTAAAAGTGAAAGGAATAAGTAGGACTACAAATAGTAAGACTATTCGCAGAATCAAGAGTAATAAAGAAGCACTTCCTGAGCCACAGCCTATAATACCAGAAATGAGGAGGTCAGGCCAGGAGCACGCACCCTACAAACACGGATGAGAACAGGTTGGATGGAGGCTTATTATTGATAGTCTGGTCAAGGAGACTTGCAAATAGAAATCTGGTGAAGAAGCAAAAGTGGCTTGATAGAACCTAAGTGTTTGTGGTGTAGAGAACAAGCCTGAAAGATGAGAATAAGTATGAAAAGGCATGTCAGAAAAGCGCTCCCTCAAATGTACCTCTTCCTTTCCCCTACCCAAAGCTGATGGTCACCAGGACCCTGGACCTCCAGAAACAGCCCTGACATTAATCCAGTTAATACAGCCAGAACCCTGGAGTCAGCCTCAGTTCTTCCTCTCACCTCCCACACCCCATCTAACATTTGAAAGCCTCTGCTTTAGTCATGCTATCAGCTGCCTTTTGGTTCCTTGAAAACCCAAGCTCTTTCCTTCCTAGGATTTTTTCCCCCCTAAGAATTTTTTTTACTACAGGGTGAGTGTGATTGCTGGAAACAGAGACAGAAAAAAAGGAAAGTAAGAAATCACGCCCCCAGTGGGGATGGCCACACCACAACCCCTTCTTGTTCATTCTCCTCTCAGGATTTTGAGCACACATGCATACATCCTTGGAGTGAATTTCAAGCTACCAGGCCCAGAATTTGAACCCCGGTTGACAGTGTGGGAGTCCAGGGTCTTAGCCACCATGCCACCTGCTGGCCTCCTTCCTAGGATTTTAAACACGCTAATTCCTCAGTGGAATCCTTGCTACAATCCCCCTTGTATTGTGCCAGTTCTCAGCACTAATTCCAGCTCAGAAGTCTCTTCAGAGAAGCCTTCCCTAAACCCTTGATTTGAAGTAACCCTCCTTCCCAGTCTGCCCCATGGTCTTATTTCCTTCACAGTATCAACAAGGTTTTGTAAGTGACTTTGTGCCTTCACCTGTCTTAATGTTTACTGTCTGTCTTCCCCTCACCTGAATGGAGGGACGATGAAGGTCTAGCCTATTTTGCCTGGGCCCCTGAGACGGCTAACACAGCATCTGATGCAATGGCAGGTATCAAGCAACGTTTCCTGAATGAATGACTAAAATGAATAGTTCTTAGGAGAAAACAACTTTATCTCTAAGGTCCTCTCCAGTATCCTTAAGCAATTAATTATGGACTCACATAAGATCTTTTATATTTAACTCAGCTTCTATCCCCTGAAATATGAGGGGACTTCAAAAGGTTTGTGGCAAAATGAAATGAAAGTATGAGTTTATTTTGGTTCAAAAGTTTTTGAAACTTATGCAGTTTTTCATAATACACATTTCCATGAACTTTTGGAAGACCACTCCTTCCCCACCTTGTATTGTGGTAAGCACTGACAGGTGCTAGAGTTCCAAGAAGAACATACCCAGGCCTGGCCCTCGTGCTGTACCCAGCACCCTGTTCCACACCTGTGTTTGTGCCTGTCTGCCCTTCCTCAAGCGGGACAGACTGGCCTCATTCAGTTCACATCTCAGCATCTGGGTGAGATGGTGACTGCTCAGTAGAACGTGGATGCAACAGAAATGAGACTCGTGGCCTCAGATTTTACAGAATGTGCAGAGGAAGAGGAGGTAGGATAAATGCGGGCCTACGATTTGATTTTGCCCCTTTGCGCTGATGTTGCTCGAAGAAACATTGCTCGTTTCCATGTGAACAAGAACAAAAACACAGTCCTAGTATTTAGTGCAGATGATGTAATATTAAAAGAGAACAGAAAAAAGGCAGAACTACTTTGCTACCATTCTTTTACTGCTAACTGGAAAGAGTTAGGAA
>NW_006206856.1:2246254-2248130 GCF_000334495.1 Tupaia belangeri chinensis
ACATGATTAAAAAGCAACTAAAAACAAACAAAAAAATAAATCAAGTACAAAAAAAGACAGAGAAAGAGAAAAAAATGCCTTGCCTAAGTAGGTTCCAAGAGGGCATGCTAGCTTTCTGGAAGACTGTTAACAAAAGAGGGATCAACATTCTCATATGTGGTTCTCTACAGCAGAAGAGTAACCACGAAAAGATGATACTAGACAGTGGACCTAACTCACCATGAGGACTGTCGACTGGTGCTACCAAGCAATGCAGGGGGCTTGTCAAGGAGCCTGTCCAAGCTGGCAGTGGTCCTGACTAAGGACCACGGTTTAAGAGTATCTTCTCAACATATACACACACACAGTGCATTTACTTAGCTCTTTTGACTTGCAATAGTTCCAAAAACCAATGTTTAGTAATTATCGAGGAAGAGAGCAGTATGGGAAGATCTGAATTCTAATCGATGTTGCCATAAACACCAGCTTAGATCAGTTACAATACTTTAGACAGTGGAAGGGAGGTCTGATGCTAATGGTAAAAAAAAACGAGCCCGAGAAGATGCCCAGAGGCTATGTACACATCATCCTGCCCTTCTGCTTCAAGATAAAATGATCGGGAATAAAGGCCTTCCAGGACAAAAACGAGGTGAGGAAAGGAGAATTGGGTACATAAAGGAAGACAGTCATTCCTAAGCAGGCCAGTCTGCTGGCATGTCTACACTTGTCCCACACGCTATTCTACTGAAATTACTTGTGAACAACTGCAAGGATGGCCCCTTAGAATGGTGAGCACAGTACGTTACCCGCATAGCTTCCTGAATGTGGTCTTGCCGAATCAGCTCTGCTGAGCAGTCCATATACCACTTCAAACAGCGGATGAGCTCCCTGGGAAAGAGAACAGTTCCAGAAACCCCACTTTAATCCAAAAGCAATGCAGCCTGAAATGCCTTTAGCCCTGAATTAATCAAACATGAAACACAAATCACTGATGAGCTAAATTGAATGATGGCTCTATTATAGCTATGGAATTTTCAGATTATCTGAAGTCAGATAACATTCCTTGTCCATAAGGCGTTGCCACATTAAAAAAATAAAGTTTATATATATATTTACCCCTTCCATGAGTAAGAGCGAGAATGAGAGAGAGGCAGTACACCCAACATGGTACTGACGCCCCAATCCACTCCCGGCCCCAGCCAGCCCTGGATCACAGTCAGTATCTAGCTCTATGTCCTTGGGCAAGTTACTCAATCCCTCTGTGCATCATTCTCTCCATTTAAAACATGAGGGAAGTGGGACCAGCAGTTAGCGCAATAGCTATGTCACTGGATTCCCATGTAGTCGACCGTGGTTCACGTCCCAGACCCGGTGGCTTAAAACTCATGCGGGGAGTGTGTGCGTGCATGCCCAAGATCCCAAGAGGAGAACAGAGGAGAAGGGATTGCAGCGTGGCCATCCCACTTGGGGGGTGATTTCTCGCTTTCTGTCTCTCTGTCTCTGTCTGGTGAGCACATGCGCCCTTATAGCAAAAACCTCTCAAAAAAAGAAAAACATGAGGGAGGTGATAGTGCATCTCAATACTAACAGGATGACACATATAAAGTGTGTAAACACAGTGTCTGCTCTCCAAAGTGGCATGAAAGAATCAGAGCTCCAATAACTCCGAAGCCAAGCCACTGGTGGATTTTGTTTTCAAAAACTGTGCCAATTCCACAGAAGAAAATGGCAATTTCTTACTGTTTTAATGGACTTACATGACCTGTGTTTCTCATATTTGTTTATTAGTTGCATTAATTTTTTCCTTTTATTTAATTACCAGAGGGCAAGGATACTCGAGGAGAAAGAGAGATTCAAGAGAGAGAGTGAGAGAGAAAGTCCCCCCTAAGGGAGGGAA
>NW_006206856.1:2248161-2273434 GCF_000334495.1 Tupaia belangeri chinensis
AAATCCCCCAATTGTCATGCTGCAATCCTTTTTCCTTCATGTCTTCTTCCCAAAAGAATTTTGGACACAGATGCTCATGCATCCATCATGTTTTTCACGCTACCAAATCCAGGATTCAAATCATGGTTGGTCCTGAGGGATCTAGTTCTTTTAAATGCCCTGTCTTTACTTCCTTGACATGTAGGTATAGGTACTATATTTAGCTATTCACATGATTCTTACAGAAAACACAACTTATTTTTTGCAGCTTTATCATAATTTCTTAGAAGGAAAAGTATGGCAAATATGTAATAAAATACAATTTAAAATGTCAGCTGAAAGCCCACAGGTAACATCATATGCAGTGGTGAAAGATTGAAAGCTTTTCCTCTAAGATCAAGAACAATTCAAGGAAGCTTGCTTTTGTCACTTTCATTTAACATAGTACTGCAAGTCCCAGCAGAGAAATTAGGCCAAAATAAATAAATAAAATAAATACATAAATAAATGGCATTCAAATTGGAAAGGGAGAAATTATTTGTTTTCAGATGATATGATCTCCTATGTAGAAAATGCTAAAGATTACACACACACACACACACACACACACACACACACACATACAAAACAACCCTATTAGAACTAATAAACAAATTCAGCAAAGTTGCCAGACATCAAATCATCAAATCAACACACACACACACACACACACACACACACACACACACACACACACACGGTGGCAGGTGGCATGGTGGTGGTTAAGGCACTGGACTCCCACATGGTCAACAGTGGTTCAAGTCCTGGGCCTGATGGCTTGCTTTTTCACTTTTTCTCTTTTGCTCTCTCTGATGAGCACACAGATTCTGTAGCAAATTAAAATAATAATAATAATAATAGTAATAATAAAGAAAATTCACACACACATAAAGTCAATTGCATTTCTAAACACTAACAATCAAAAATCTAAAAAGAAAATAAAACAATTTTATTTATAATAGCATAGAAAATAAAAAATACTTAGGAATAAACTTAACTAAGGAAGAGAAGGATTTGTACACAAAAAAAAACTATAAAATGTTGCTGAGAGAAATTAAACAAGACACAAATAAATAGAAAGACATTTGTACTTATGTATTGGAAAACTTGATATTATTAAGGTATCAATACTATCCAAAGCAATCTACAGATTCAAAACAATTTCTATCAAAATTCCAACAGCATGTTTTGTAGAAACATAAAAATTCATTTTAAGATTTATATGGCATCTCTGGGACCAGCAGATGGTGTAATGGCTATGTCACCAGATTGCATGTAGTCGACCGCAGTTTGAGTCCCAGGCTCAGTGGCTTAAACTCACCCAAGGCACGTGTGCATGTGTGCCCAAGATTCTGAGAGGAGAATGGAGGAGGAGGGATTATGGCGTGGCCATCCCCCCTGGAGGGTGATTTCTCGCTTTCTGTCTCTCTCTCTCTCTGTCTTTCTGGTGAGTACACACACCCTATAGCTAAAACCTCTTCAAAAAAAAAAAAAAAAGATTTATATGGCATCTCAAGGGACCCTGAATAGCCAAAATAATATTGAAAAATAACAAAGTTGGTGGCCTCACACTTTTTTATTTCAAAATTTACTACAAAGCTATCACAATAAAAACAGTATTATACTGGCTATAAAGACAGATATAAACAACTATAAAATAAAACAGCCCAGAAATAAATACTCCCATATATGGTCAATAATTTTTTTAGATTTATTTATTTTTATTTATCATCATCATTATTATTATTTAATTTGCTACAGAGCATATATACTCACTAAAGAGAGAGAGAGAAAGTGAAAAAGCAAGTCACCAGGTTTAGAATTTGAACTGCAGTCGATCACGTGAGAGTACAACATCTTAACCACTATGCCACCTGCTGAGCCTGAGAAAGATTTCTGATAGAATGCCAAGACCATTTAATAGGAAAAAAACAGCTTTCCACAAATGGTACTGAGGGGAAAGAATGGTACACATGCAAAAAGAATGAAGTTGGATACTTATCCTACAAAGTATATAAAAATTAACTCAAAATAAATCAGAGACTTAAATGTAAGAGCTAAAACTGTAAAACTCTTAAAAGAAAATCTAAGGGGTGACCCAGTCATGGTGGTGTAAGCGGGAGCATTCTGCTATGTGGTGGCTGAGGCTGCATGGGATACCCAGGTTTGGTACCCAGCTTAATGTAAACAGTCACCAGATATGTACTAACTAACTGGGAGCCTGAGGTGGGGCAACTGCCATGCAAGGCCCTGCCAAAAACATCTTTCCTGGACCAGCAGATGAAGTAAGGGTTACGCTGCTGGACTCCCATGTAGTCGATCGCAGTTCTAGTCCCAGATCCGGAGGCTTAAACTCACGCTTGGGCGCATGTGCGTGTGTGCCCAAAATCCTGAGAGGAGAATGGAGAAGAAGGGACTGTGGTGTGGCCATCCCCCTGAGGGGGTGATTTATCGCTTTTCGTCTGTCTCTCTCTGGTAAGCACACGTGCCCAATAGCAAAAATATCTCTTAAGGGACCAGCTGTTGGCATAATGGCTATGTCGCTGGACTCCCACATGGTCGACTGTGGTTGGAGTCCAGACCCAGTGGCTTAAACTCACGCCAGGCGCATGTGTGTGCATGCCCAAGATCCTGAGAGGAGACTGGAGGAGAAGGGATTGCAGCGTGGCCATCCCCCCTGGAGAGTGATTTCTCACTTTCCATCTCTCTGTCTCTCTCTGGCTTTCTGGTGAGCACATGCACCCTATAGCAAAAATCTCCCAAAAAAAAAATCTTAAAAAAAAAAAACCTTCCCTCTTTTTTCCTCTCTCCCTTCCACCCCTTTTCTTTCTTATAAAAACAAACAAAAACAAAAAACATAGATGGAAACCTTCACAACACTGAATTTGGCAATGACTTCCTGAATGTAACAGTGAAAACACAGGCAACCAAAGAAAAAAATAGGTAAGTTGGATTATACAGAAATTTAAAACTTCTGCACATCAAAGAACTCAATCAACTGAGTGAAAAAAGACAACCTATAGACTGGGAAACAATATTTACAAATCATGTAACTGAGAAGGACCTAACATCCAAAATATATAAAGAACTCTTGTAAGTCAACAAAGACAAAAAAAAAACTTAATTAAAAAATGGGCAGAAGACTTGAATAAATAGTTCTCCAAAGAAGATGGCAAAGAAGCACACTAATTTTTCACTATTCTTAGAGAAATACAAATCAAAAACTCAAGAGATACCACTTCACACCCATTAAGATGGCTACTATCAAAAACAAGCAAAAAAAAAAAATAGAAAAGAGAGTGCTGGTGAGATGTGGAGAAATTAGAAACCTTGTGTACTGTTGAGAATTTAAAATTGTGCAGCCACTGTGGAAACCATACAGTGGTTGCTCAACAAAATAAAACTATTACCATATGATCCAGCTATTCCACTTTTGGGTATACACTCCAAAAAAGTGAAAGCAGGATCTTAAGAGAGATATTTGCTCACCCGTGTTTGTAGCAGTATTACTCACAGTACCCACAAGGTGGAAGCAACCCAACTGAAGATGAATCAATGAATGAGTGGATGCATAAATAAAATGCAGTTTACAAGGGTAGGAGTCGTCAAAAAGTTCAGAGGGCTGGCTGGTGGCACAGTGGTCAAGATGGATGTATCCCATTTGGCTGACTGCATGGATCAATTTCCAATCCTGACCGTTTGAAAAACATGCTAGGCGTGTGTACGTGCCCAAAATCCCAAAGAGAAATGGACAAGAAAAATGACCATCCTCCATGTAGGGTGCTTTCTCAGTTTCTTTCTCTCTCTGTGTCTTTCTCTGGTGAGTGTACATGCCTTCCAGCAAATTTTTAAAAATATTTATGGAAAATACTTATGAACAAAACTATGTGTGGATTTCATTTAAAATTTTGCACCAAAATAAACTCATACTTTTATTGTAGTTTTCTATGAACTTTTGGAAGTCACCTCATACATGTACAATGGAACATTATTATTCAGTCTTACAGAGGAGTGAAATTCTGACACATGCAACAATATGAACACTGAAGACATTATGCTAAGTGAAACAAGCTATTCGTAAAAGGACAGATAATTTACAGTTCCACTTATTTACAATATTTAAATTCACAGAGACAGAAAGCAGAATGGAAGTGGCCAGGGGAGAATGGAGAGGTACTATTAATGGTTAGAGTTCTGGTTCTGTAAGATGAAAAGAGTTCTAAAGATGAAGGAATTCTGGTAATGGTTGTATGACAATGTGAATGTACTTACAAGCCACCGAACCACACACTTAGAAAATGATTAAGATGGGGGACCAGCTGTTGGTGAAATGGCTATGTTGCTGGACTCCCATCCAGTAGGCTACAGTTCGAGTCCCAGACCTGGAGGCTTAAACTCACGCCGGGCACATGCGTGCGTGTGAGAGGAGAATGGAAGAGAAGGGATTGCAGCATGGTCATCCCTCCTGGGGGGTTGATTTATCGCTTTTTGTCTCTGTCTCTATGCTGAGTGCACACACCCTATAGCAAAAACCTCTCCAAATAAAAAAAGAAAATTATTAAGATGGTAAATTTTGTATTAAATTCATTTTACTACAATAAAAAAAAATGTTGGCTAAACAAATGTTGGCTACAGCAAGCTTTTTTTAGCATGTCTTTTTGCAAGTCCAAGTGATGATACCAAATCAACTTACTTATATGCCAGGGCTCCAGCAAAGTGCTTCTGGATATATGTGTCCATCACAGGTCGGAAATGGAAATACTTGATATCTCGAAGCAGGTTGATGATGAATACCTGGGAGAGATGAAGAGTAGGCCACCAAGGTTCACTGCAGGCCTCAGATCTATACCCAGAAGGAAAGAGGCCCTAGCTTCTCCAAAGAATAGCACATAGCCAGTGTCTTCTCTAGTGTTCCCATAGACAGTGAATGTATGATTCCATTCTGTGTCTGTGCTTCTGTATTGCCTTTTCTCTTCCTAGCTCCCAATTCAGATCTGAGGTTCCAGTCTGTACCTATGTTACTCTGAAGCCTCTTCCCTTCAAAACAATGCTGAATACGTGGATATGGAGCCAGGGCAGGCAAAATAATACCTGCGTAGATGGCACAAACACTAAGGTATCCCCTAATATCTGGAAAAGAGAGGGAGAAAAGCTTGTTATCTGATTGAAATCAGCCTATGAAAGGCTGTGCCCTTCAGAAATGGGGCTGGCAATCAGGAAGGAAAGAAGAAAGGCAGAGGGGCAAACTACACAAGTATCCATTCCAACCCTCACCTCTGTTCCCAGTTATTAGGTAGACTGATGTATCTGGTTCTTGAATATATAGTCCTCCTGTGGGACTGAATATACTAAGTAAGATGTGCTAAAAATTCAAATCACTGTGAAACCTTCACTAAGCAACCTTCTAAAGCTCTGGTTTTAAAACAACTGGAATCTCTGGAGATCTCTGGAACTGCACAGGTCTCTAGAGGCCAGCACAAATGAGTCTCAGCTTTTCCTGGTGGTTATATCCTAATTTATACATGAAAAAAATGGGCCATCTGGTTTCCTCTGTTAGTCTTAGGCCTCTTGCTGATGCAGATCCCTATTTCAGGGGCCAGGCATAACTGCACTAGTGATGAGACTGAGGATCCAGGACTACAAAGTCCAGGTCTGGGCCTGACCATGCTGAGTTCAAATTTGATGATGGAGGGATCTGCCTGGTAGGTAATAGGTTGTTGGCTGGTCTTGCTTAGGTGACACTCCTTAGTCCCTTTTCTACTGGAAAGATTTCTATTTTGTGTTGACTCACTCTAATAAACTGCTTCCCTTTAAAAATACATGATGGGAATAATTAATAAAGCTGAGAAGTAAAGAAGATAACTTACCAGAGACTGAAAAACCAACAGGCCATATTTCTCTGTATTATCATCCAAAATTACAAAGAGCGTATCTAAGATGTCCTGTAGAAACTGAAACGACATAGAGAGCAAAAGGCTCAACCCTCAGGACCTGTGTGCAGGGTCAATACACAGTCCAGTGGGTTTAGCTCCCGATAAACAGCAAACCATCTCTTAGGATCTTAAAGTGCCACTTTAAAATCATCTAGTACCCTGGCTCTCCTCTAAGGGGTAACTGTGGACGTGGGGTGTTTGCTTATAGTCCAAAAGGCCTGGAGAGATACCTAGAGAGTCTCTTCCTTTACGGTTGGTGCTAAACTTCTAAGGAAAGAGCAGTTACCAAAGAAAGAGAGGGCGTCCATGAAGAATAACAGTATTAAATAAAAACAATCTAAGTGATTCTGATGCCAAACTCATATTGAGAAAGACAGCTCACTTTCCTGGGACCTCAGAGTTTTCAACAGCTGCTTGCTTTCCACTACGGCCTAAGTATAGAGAGTACATTTGGACGAGGGTGTGGAGAGCTATACTCTATCTACAGAAGCTATTTTTTCGTTTAGGAATTAATAACTCAAGGAAGAATGCAGTTGATGAGGGATGTTACTGGGGGTAAAATATCTGGCAGTGTTTAAATACTGATGGATACTTTTATTTTTTATTTCCTAGAGAGTGTGTATACTCTCCAGAAAGAAAGAGAGAGGGGCTGTCAGGTGGCATGGTGGTTAAGGGCGCTGGACTCGCACTTGGCCGACCGCAGTTTGAATCCTGGACCTGGTAGCTTGCTTTCTCACTTTCTCTCTTGTGCTCACTTTCTGTCCCTCTTTGGTCAAATTAAAAATTGAGTTATAAGGACGAGCAGTTAGTTTAACGGCTATGTTGCTGGACTCCCATGTAGTCAACTGCAGTTCAAGTCCTGGACCCGGTGGCTTAAACTCATGTTGGGTGCGTGTGCATGCATGCCCAAGATCCTAAGATGAGAGTGGAGGAGAAGGGATTGTGGAGTGGATATCCCGCCGGGGGTGATTTCTCGCTCTGTCTCTCTGTCTTTCTGACGAGCACATGTGCCCTATAGCAAAAACCTCTAAAAAAATAGTTATAAATAGAGTTAGATAAAATAATTTTTTTAAAAAAAGAGAGACAGAAAGACAGAGCAAGGAAGAAAGCAATCTACATGGGATGGGAGATAGTCACACTGTAATCCCTTCCCCTCCATTTCTCCTTTTGGGATTTTAGGAATTCATGACCATGTACCCAGAGTGTTTTTTAAACTGCCGGGTCCAGGACTCATGCGGTGCAGTCAGTACTGTGAGATCCAGCTGCCATAACTACCATGCCACTTGCTGGCTCTGCTTGCAGTCTTCAAAAATCAACTCAGGAACAGCAGATGGCACGATGGTTATTATCACTGGACTCCCATGTAGTCGACTGTGGTTTGAGTTCCAGACCCGGCAGTTTAAACTCACGCTGGGCACATGTGCGTATGTGACCAACATTCCAAGAGAAGAGTGGAGGAGAAGGGATTGTGGTATGGCCACTTCCCCTGGGGGTGATTTCTCACTTTCTGTCTCTCTGTCTCTCTCTCTCTCTGGTAAGCACAAGTGACCTATAGCAAAAATCTCCCTTTATGGAAAAAAAAAATCTGGGGGCCAGCAGGTGGTGTGGTGGTCAAAGGCAGTGGACTCCCACATGACCAACCACGGTTTGAGTCCCAGACTGGCGGCTTGCTTTCTCACTCTCTCTCTCCCCTCTCTCGTTTTGTTCCTCTCTGCTCAAATTAAAATAAAGAAAGAAATAAATAAAGTTAACTAAAATAATTATTTAATTAAAAAAATATCTCTAGGGCCAGCACGTGCCACGGAGGTTAAGGCAGCTGAATTCCTGCATGGCCAACTCCATGGCTCCAGTCTTGGGCTCAGTGGTTTGAAAAACATGTGATGTGTATGCGTGAATGCCCAAAATCCCAAGAGGAAAATGGAAGAGAAGGGACTGCAGCACAGCTATCCTTCCTGGGGGTGGTGGTAGTGATTTCTGCTTTCCCTCTTTGTCTCTCGCTGACAAATCATAACATTTTATGAAAAAAATCTAAAACAAAACAAAACAAAAATCAATATCCAATGTTCTGCCAGTCAAATCCCAATGTAAATGATAAAATGTTTATAATTTATTTCAAATCACTAAGAGGTAGAGGGTACAGATTTGGGTGTTGATGGGTTAGGAAAGGCAATGGCTTGCCAGTCCTCAGGCTCTGTGCAGGACACAAGTAGGGTTCTTTATACTATTGTCTACTTTTGTGTGTGCTTAAAATTTTCCAACAAAAATGTTAAAAACTTTCAAAATGCCAACACATTCTCTTCTGGTTGTCTGGAGACAAATTATTGATGCTAAAACTAGTTATGCTAGTAGAACTAGGACGACTCACCTTTAGAAAGATCACAGACTTCTTAATTCTTTGTCTGATGATAAGCTGATATTTTAAAAATATATGAATATATGATATATAAAGTTTTAAAACTAGCTGATTTGTAAAGTTTTTTTAAAAAATTATGATCAAAACTAAATTAATACGTTAACTTCATAAAATTACATAGTGGGGATTAGCAGATGGCATAACGATTATGTCGCTGGTCTCCTCCTACATAGTCAACCATGGTTTCAGTCCCGGACCCAGCAACTTAAAACTCAGGCCAGGTACGTGTGCCTATGTACTCAAAATCCTGAGAGGAAAATAGAGAAGGGAATGTGGAGTGGCCAGCCCCCCTGGGGCGGGGTGGGGGGTGAGTTATCACGTTCTGCCTCTCTGGCAAGTACACGTGCCCTATAGCAAAAATCTCTCTTAAAAAAAAATTACACAGTGGTACAGACTTTGGAATCACCCCCCTTTGGAGACACCATGTTATGTACTTCCGAGTCAATGGAGCTTTGAAATGGAAGCACAGACCCTGCACCTGTGCTAACATTCGCTACTTGTGACAGCAGCTAGGAGTGCCCTTTAAGGACAGCACGCCTTCTCAACATCGAATCTCTATGTTCCAGTCCTCTCGCTGATGACTGGAAGAACCTCAGCCTCCCTCAGTAGAATCAAGTCCGTTGTGTAAGATTCAGTTGTGAGACTTTCTACACGAGAAAGTGCCTGGCATGGGGACAAGCAGGGACTGGCAGTGCTGCTCTCAGTCCGCTAAGGCCATTAGATGGGCAGTGTCACAGCGGCACCTGGAGAAAACTGCTGAGGTAAGGGCTAAAGAAGGACTAGCAATGAGGCGGAACCAGCAGCTACAAGTTAATGGGCAGTATTTACACTTCTTATAATCTGGAGAATAGAGTCAGAAAGACATAGACTGAATTTGTGGTAAAAAGTTACAAAATAAGGAAATGAGGAAGAGACCTAAAGAAAGGAGGGTAGACATGCAGGATTCATGCAGTAATGCAGGTAGTACAAAATGCTGGGAGTGTTTCTGGAAGGATGCTTTTACCATCCTACCCTTTAATTAGCATTTTACTCTCTGGGAAGAAAAGTCAGAAGTTAGAGTTTATAACTTGACTACAGTTTTTTAAAAATAATTATTTTTATTTATTTATTTATTTATTTTTAATTTGATCAGAGAGGGACAGAGAGAGAGAGAGAAAAAGCAAGCCACCAGATCTGAGACTCAAACCATGGTCAACCATGTGGGAATCCAGTGCCCTTAACCACCACTCCACCTGCTGGCCTCCATTTGACTATAGTTTTTAGAAGGTAATAAACTTGACTTAGTAACAGTGGCATAGCTGGTTGGGTACCACTGTGCGATATTGGAACTGCATGGGAAACCCCTGAGTTTGGATCTAGGGTTGACCTGGACACACTGGGCCTGCCCATGGGTATGCCTGTTGATCCTGGTTGGCTAGAAGGCTGGAGGAGGTCAGCTGGCAGCATGGTAAGACCATGCCAGGGATCCTTGCCTTGCTCTCCTCTCTTTCGCTCTCTCTTGCTTTCTCACACACATGAAATAAACAAACTAACTTTAAAGATATAATAAACCTTGTATAATACATACATACCTACATATATACATACACACACACACATATATGTGTGTATATGTGTGTATGTATATATATATATATATATATATAGATGGTGTAATGGTTATGTTGCTGGACTGCTATGTAGTTGACCATGGTTTGAGTTCTTGACGCAACTTCTTAAAACTCACGCTGGGCGCACATGTGTGCCCAAAATCTTGAGAGGAGAATGGAGAAGAAGGGATTGCAGTATGGCCATTCTCCCAGGGGTGATTTCTTCCTTTCTGTCTGTCTCTCTCTGGTGAGTGTACAAGCCCTATAGAAAAAAATTCCTCTTAAAAAAAAAACCCAAAAAACTAAAAACCACAAACAAAACAAAAAACAAACCAAAACCTCTCAAGAACTGTTCTGTCCCATCTGTTACATATCTGTAGAAGTGATCTTAGAGGCGTACTAGCAGAAGTCATGGGGAAGTAAACTCTCTTGCCAAGATTCTTCTTGGCTAGTAAATCTCAATCGCATAGATAACGTACCTTAACAATTTCCTCCCCGCTGACATGCCGCAGCCGCCCTAGGATATCCATGATCCGGTCTGGAAAGGCCTTCCATTTCAGCAGGGCAAGGAGATCCACTAAAAAGCAAACCCCAACAGGGTGAATCCTGGCTATTCCACGGTTACGTGAAGCTCAGCTTTTCCCAGTCAAGGACAGGTGGGATCTAGTGAAAGGGAACTAGCTAGGAGCATCACAACAGGCTCTTCGGTGCCGAGAGCAAGGCTACGGGCACATCTGGGAACCCTGGATGTGCGCTCTGGAGCTGCTAAAACCAGAGGGACTTCACAGGCTACTAGTGCTGAGTGATTCCTTCACCTTCAAATAAGAAGAAGCTTCTTAACGTGGCATGAAGAAGCAATACTTTCATCTCCCTTAACATGGACCGGCAACAAGAAACCAACAATTGAGGGAAGTGGAGAGTGCCATCCTGCAGGGACCATCACCTACCATTCTGGGTGAGTTTGGTCGAGGACAGCTGAGTGGAAATGAAGAAAGACTCTTTGGTGCTGCGCTGGAAGATGAGGCTGGAGGGAATATTAGGGCAGCCATTGTAGTCCTCTTTGCAGCAGGGCAGGCCCAGGTACAGAGCGTGGTTGTTAAACGTGCTATTCTCGTCACACTGCAGACAAAAGCAGAGAACAGAGAACATTTCTGAGACCATGCCATGTGCAAAAACCAAATCCCAGGGCATTTCTGAGTTGAGTTTTGATCTCATCTTCCTGAAGCTGGACCTTGGAGTTCAGGCCCTTGGAAGAATTCTTTGTGTTCAGAAACTTCCCAGAACAGCTCAGGTAGGGAATGTGGCTTCCATCTGGTGTGTAAGCAACCTTGGGCAGCAGCTATGCTGTGACAGCCGACCACATCCAGATCTCAAACAGCAGGTCGCAGGGTGTGCTAACAAACACCGCAATAGCGCAAAGTGGTTGGTAACGGACTTCCAGTGGAGCGGGAGGTGGGAAACAAAGGGCCTGTTTGGTTCTTCTTGTGGGAGGAAGGCCACTGCACTTGGAAGGCGAAAGCCTGCCCACAGCTGTCCTGTTGTCACCACCACCACAGTACTCTGGATCCTCCGGCCTGCCCAGTGAAAACCACCTGACTGAGAACCATGTGTGAGAGTGGCCTCAGGGGGCGAGGGATGGTGATGAAAGACAGCCAGGCCCCGTACCTTGTACACATAAAGCTCGTGAATATCATCTGAGAGGGTGGTACCATCGTCACGCATCAGGGGCGAGAATGCAAAGCCAAAGAGTTTCTTTTCCCCTTTGTCCTTTGCTGCAATCAGAGCCAAGTGTTAGTTGCTTTTGCTCCCCGCTTCGCTTTTTAACAGAAGTTCCCCTAGTGTTCAGCACCTACACTCTTCTGCCCTTTCCTTCTTCCACTAACTAGGTAGCACTTGACTGCAAGGATGACGAATAACCTACTGGAATGAGTTTCCATTCATACCCCAAGCAGACAGACTGCTTAGACCCAAGCAGAGACTAAACTGCTGGTCTTGATGAATCAGAGGTTCTTTAAGAAGCAGTTTAATAGGTACAAAGAAAGCACCCAGAAAAGAATGGCACTGGATAATCTCAGACACCAGGAAGGGCCAGCAGCAGACTGCGCAGTTCTGCATCACAGCTTTTACAGCCCCAAAGACGGCCACTGAAGACATCCCATCTCTGAGTATGCATTTCTCCCCAGCTAGTTTTCTTGCCCCAATAATAAGAACCCTCTTATGTCCAGAGAAGAGGGAGTTACAGTCATATCTTCAAAGAAATAGAAAGGGAAGTCTCACTCACTGGAACAATGTCTGAATTCGAAGCGCAGGTGAGAGCCCCGGAACCGGTCAATGGGGATAGGCAATTTGATAATTTCTCCCCAGCGAGGACTATTACTGTGGTAGAGGACAAAGGAGTGGTAGGAACTCCTATTCGGCTCTCCTGAACCCAAGCTGATGCAATCCTGGAAGAGAAAAGCAAAATGAGGGGCCATGTTCTTGGAAGGAGTACTTGGATTTGTCTGAGTCACTAGGACACGTTACTTTCCCTTGTATGACGTTCTCATTTACACGCCAGGCCAAATGTATGGGATGGTAAGATGCATTTGATTTAAATTTGATACTTTTGGAAGCAATCGTGTGGATGGCATAAGGAATCAACAGTCGCAATGCTCCTGGCTTTCTTTGGGGCATGCATACGCAGTACTCGATGAATTTGAGGAAAGCTGGCTAGTGCATTTGAATCCTCAAGCTCACTAAGAGAACTTGTTCTACTGGAGAAGTCACCTGTACATTTTACCAGGTCAGAAAAAAAAAAAAATCACAAAGCAGAGAGCCTGTTTTCTCATTTTCTTCAGCACAATATCGGACTGGCATTTTGGATGCCCTTGGCTGACTTTCTTTGGATATAAACAAAGTGGGCGAGATTTAAGTTGACCCCGGTTCCCACATACTGCCATGAGAGGCAGTCCCAGGACTGCCCATGCCCTGGCCCTGGAGGGCAGTTTGGGGCAACGTAATCAGGAGCAGCCCCTGTCCACACAGGAGCGGTGCTATCAATGATGGCTGTGCTGCCCTTGCCACTCTCCAAGCAAGCCGTGGACACGCATCTGTCCTGAACTAGGTTTTAACATGATATGCAAATCATCACTTCGATCACTATTTCAACATTCTCCTCTATTTCTGTCTTGCTTGGTTCTAATTCTACCTTTTTCTTCTATAAAATGAGGATGATCATTCCTGTTCTGCCTACCTCACAGGCTGTCATCAACATACAGAAGCAGGTTTGTAAGACTGATCTGCCTTCTACCAAGCGTGCTGGAAATAATGCCTTGTTCTTCACCAGGGATTTCATCATGACATGACTGAGGGGAAAACTGACATGCTGACAACAGAGAACAGCTCTCCGGGTCTTCAATTTCAGTGAACAGTGACAGAGGATCCTTGTACTACAATGGCTGAAAATAACCTTCCAAGGCCCAGTTCCACTGTTCATTGTCCCATAACCTGGTCCCAGCGAGTGAGTATCTGAGTTCCATACTTGACCAAAATGCAAATACAACTTTCTGTATTAGCTCAAGGAACAAAAAGGCTGAGTGGGACCTAACATGAGTTACCAAAAGTAGGCAGTTCTATGCTAGGTGGAATGGTGGCAGAGGTGACATGTAGGACAGAACTAGAGGGAATAGATCTAAATTGGAACAGGAGGGATTCAGGTCAGACACTAGGAAGAATTTATACAAAGGGCATGTGATACGGAAAGTCACTGCCCAAGCTTCTTGTAAGGCTTCCGTGAAGAAAGGAAAAGGCAGAGAAGAATGCGTGTGGGGTATCTGAGTCGGGGCCCTGCCTCAAGAGAATGGACCTCAGGGTGAAGTTCACAGAAGGCTAGAATTACTGCAGCCGCCATTCCAAATGAATGACTGGCAGCCCTTACCTTCAAGATTTCTCCATCTGCATAAAGCACATACATGGTCACTTCGATATTCTTCTGTACACTCTTTAAAAAAAAATCTTTCCCCCTCTCTCGAAATCCCCCTTCTCCAGGGTGAGGTACAGGTCATTACGGATATCACCTGTGGGGAAAGAAATGTCGTGTCCTTGTGAGCTCAGAGGTCACCCGCCCCATTTGCATGGAGGACCAGGCTAGCATTTGGATCCTCCGGAGCTCAGGTGGGCATTCCAAGCTTGGTTAATAACAATGGGCATTCTGCCAGTATCAGTGCAGCGGCACTCAGGTAGGTTAGTCATGTCTGCTCTACATCTGCATTGGAAGGTGTTTGTCATGGCTTGTCCAGGGCAGAGTTGCCTCTCAGGCTGTAGCAGCACAGACTGCCCAGTCGCTCTCTCCTCCTGGAGAAACAGTGATCTAAGCTTCCTAAAGAGGGAAGGTTTTAAATAAACAGGAATTAACACTTAAACTGTGTCTGTATCTTAACTACGAATCCCTCCTCTCTTCCCTAAAAAAGGTTTCTCTTTTCTTTCCTAAGTTTTCTTTTCCACAAACCCCAGGCCTTGTAAATGTCTAGAGGTTACACTACCTCCTCCGTCTGCAGACTTTGCTCCAAATCCCAACTCCTACTGGGATGCCAGGCACAGGTCACTGGACTACCTGTCAGTTTTTCTTTTTCCTGTTTGCAAGTGCTCTGGGGCAGACAGCCCTCCCGAAGCACAGGCGCTAGGGCAAGAGAGCAACAAAACATGCTCTGCTCCTGCTGCTCTGATTCCAGGCTATTTTGTCCATCTCTGCTGCTCAAGACTGGGCAGTAGAAACTCCACGTGCAAGTTAAAAATGACTCAAGTCATATCTGCCTTTTTAGGGGAACGTGATTGTTCACAGATAAAAAGAGCTTATTTAAGCTGATCTAAGTTTCTAAATCTGTAACATGACCAGTTTTACTCACACATTCTAAATAAGGGCTTTGTTTTTTCCAAAAAACATAGTAAGAGACTGTGAAAAAAAAAAAAAAGTCAAGGGATTGGATGGTGATGCAGTGATAAAACTTGATCCTCTGTGAGGTGCACCCACTGGAAAGCTTCTAGGTTCCTATTTGCTGACCTCCCTGAGTTTGCTGGGCCTGTGTGTGCCCATGATACAGGATTAGCTGAGGCTGGAGGTGGAATGCAGCATAAGACACTACTGGGTGAGCCACCAGGTGGCATGGTGGTTAAGGCGCTGGATTCCCATATGGCTGACTGTGGTTTGAGTCTCAAACCCAGCAGCTTGAAAATCACAACTGAACAATAGAGAGATAGATAAATAAATGTTTTTTTTTTTTTTTTTTTTCAAAGATCCTGATGAGGGTGACTGCCTGACTGTCTATCTCATGGAAGAAATACATGAATTTAAAAAAAAATCTTCAAACAGGGGCCAGCAGGGATCAGCAGTTAGTGTAATGGCTATGTCGCTGGACTCCCACGTAGTCAACTGTGGTTCACGTCCCGGACCCGGTGGCTTAAACTCACGCTGGACACGTGTGCGTGCGTGCCCAAGATCCCGACAGGAGAATGGAGGAGAAGGGATTGCGGTGTGGCCATCCCCCCTGGGGGGTGACTTCTCGCTTTCTGTCTGGTGAGCCCACGCGCACTATATCAAAAACTTCACCAAAAAAAAAAAAAAAAAGAGGGGCCAGCAGGTGGCATGGGGGTTAAAAGGACTGGAAACCCCCATGGAAGGCACTGGAATCCCACATGGCTGACTGCGGTTCAAGTCCTGGAGCTGGTGGCTTGCTTTCTCACTTCCCTTCTCTTTCTCTGTCTCTCTCTGATCAAACTGGAAAATAATAAAGTTAAATAAAATAATTCTTTAAAATTTTTCAAAGAAAGAAAATGGCAAAAGAAAACATGTAAGACCAAATTGAAGATATATTAGTGGCCTAAAGAAGCCGGGACTAGCAGTTGGCATAATGGCTATATCACTGAACTTCCATGTAGTCAACCACAGTTCACGTCTCAGACCTGGTGGCTTAAACTCATGCCCGGTGCGTGTGCGTGTGTGCCCAAGATCCCGAGAGGAGAATGGAGGAGAAGGGATTGCAACATGTCCATCCACCCCGGGGGGTGATTTCTTGCTTTCTGTCTCTGTTTCTCTTTGTGTTTCTGGTGAGCGCACGCGCCCTATAGCAAAAACCTCTCAAAGAATAAAAAAAAAAAAGAAAGAAAGAAGAAGCCAACTGAGAGGTGATGAACAATTAACTTGCAAAGCAAGAAGCCAGATCTTCTTTCTACTTCAGTTCTTAGAAAAACTGGCACATCAAAACATGTTCATTTTCTAGAATAACAACAGAAATAGACTTTGTTTTTGGTGAGCAAGTGAACTTTCTGGTTGGGTCAGATACACAATCATCCCCCCCGTTTCTGCACTGACTGCCTCTCTAACTGTGGGGGCATCTGAGCCTCTCAGGCATGGGAGGACAGATCGGAACTGGTATGTTAGTGTGGCTTTTCAGGTCTTCCATGACTAGTCCTTCCGTTCTTCTGGGCACCTTCCTGTCCTAGGGACTGCGGTCTGCACTCAGGTTATGGTTGTATAATGAAGATTCTCAAAATACTCTGACTCAAATGGGAAGAGCAATTTACGACAAGTGATTATTCTCTGGGAGTCCTGAAAACTTGCTCTAGTGCATGAAAGCCATCCTGTTCCCCAAATAGGGAAGGTTACCATGACCTGAGGTTACCATGAAGGGAAGAGGAAACTGTGTTCTAAAACACACACAAATCTGCTTTATTTGTGGGACTGCCTTGAGGTGTCCATTCTTGCAGTTTGCACAGACCTTCCTCTTAGGTTTGGTAGAAGCTTTGCTTCGAATTCTGATGAGCCAGGAACCTTAATCTGTTTCTTTGAACATACCTTGCTCAGGCCCTCTTAGGGTGCAGGTGTGCAGATGTGGAGAAGGCAGGTGATAACTGAAGGGAAACTCCAATTCATCCATTTTCTACTGTCAGGACAGTGACTAAATAAAGCAGTCTTGAAAGTAAAATTCAAACTTCACTGGGAACTTTATGGGTTACTTTATGGTATTATAATATGATAAATCAGAGTAGGTTACACCTGGAATTTTTATCAACTAAAACAGGGCCTTCTTTTGATAAAAAGTCTTTTAGTTGCACATTAGCTTTTGTATAGAATTTAAGTAATTATCCAGTTCCTAAACTGAATTAGTATTAAGTGAATAGTCTAGAGAATTTTAATGTCTACTCTTAACAGTAGGTACTCAGTTTAAATATTACCCTGGTTTACACTCTCTGGAACTTATTTTCAAAATAACCCAACAATGTGGCTTTTAAAAGTAGGTATGTACTGGTTACCAATAATATTACAATAACTCATATAAACATTTTTAATTTCTATGGCTCTATACACAATTTAACCATGCTATGATTTACAAATGTCTTTCAAATGAAATATGTGTAGACTTTTTCTGCAATATATGATAAAGAATATCAATATAAAACTAGGTATTGTCTTAGAGACTGTTAATGACAAAATTTGGTTTACGTTGACTTTTTTGGAGTGAGCTTGTAGCTTCTCAGCTGGGTACTGTAAACCAAAATGCCAATTTTAAAATGGAAGGCTCAAGCTAGATATTCAGACGTTTTTTCCATTCCTTTTAAAGCACAATGCCTTTGGTGATCACCCAACTGAGAAAATTCACCAGTAAATGCAACTGTACCCTCCAAGTTACTGACGAGGCAGTTTGATTTCTATCAGCCCTTGGCTGCTCCTTGTTTAGAGAACAGACTTGCCTTTCTGGAATTGTTCTTAGAATAGGTAGTAGGCTGCCTCTTGGGTTACAAATTAACAATAAAGCTTTCTGGGAGATTATTTAAATAGAGCTCCTCATTAATTCTTATGGAATGAGGGGATGACCTAAGAAGCTACAAATGGGAAAACTTGCAGCAATCTAATGACCCAGGCCTCTTTACAGAGACTCCCAGTGTTTCCCTAATCTTCAGCTGTCCCTACTGCATGTTACATGTTCACAAATGTACAGCAGAATCATGCCTTTGGGTTAAGGCTCTGTCTTTTTTTTGGAGAGGTGTTTTTTGTTTGTTTGTTTGTTTGTTTTTTTGCTATAGGGCGCGTGCGCTCGCCAGACAGACAGAGACAGACAGAGTGATAGAAAGCGAGAAACCACCCCCCAGGGGGGATGGCCACACCGCAATCCCTTCTCCTCCATTCTCCTCTTGGGATCTTGGGCACGCACACACAGGCGCCCGGCATGAGTTTAAGCCACTGGGTCCGGGACGCAAACTGCGGTCGACTACGTGGGAGTCCAGTGACATAACCGTTACGCTAACTGCTGGTCTCAAGGCTCTGTCTTTGAAGGCTCCTGTATACTTCTGTACCAACTGCTGGGAGATGTCACTAGGAGATGGATGAGGACAGGCAGACTACAATGAGAATGGAAAGGGAAGGCCTGAGCAGTGGTTTTGTCGCCTGGCTGGCTGTAACTGAATCACCTAGGGAGCTTGTTAAAACTGGATTTCTAAAATCTACCCCTTAGGATCCAAGTAGGTCTTGTGTATATTTATTATTTATTTATGCACTCATGAGAGAGAGAGAGAAAGACAGAGGGAGGGAGAAGGAGAGAGGGACAGAGAGAGCACCCCTCAAGGGGACATGGTCACACCACAAGCCCTTCTTCTCCATTTATCTAGTCTGTCAGGATTTGGGGGCACATACATATAGATGTCTGGTATGTGTTTCAAGTTGCCAGGGCTGAAATCTAAACTGTAGTCGGCCATGTGGGATCCAACTCCCTTTACTACTAGGCTGTGGGGCCAGCCCTGTATATGCATTTTTAAATAATTGGACTGGTGTGAAGTGTATTCATATTGGGTAAATTTACTTTACAAGTTGTAGTAATGTACAGTGATTGAATGTATAAAGTAAATTATATATACATATATACACACACACACACACATATATATATAAAGAAAAAGCATATATATCACCAGGTGATTCTAATGTTTTCCAAGGTTTAGCAGCAGGGAGCCAAAACACAGGAATCTGCTGGGAGGACACTGATGAAGTCTGGAAAAGTGGGGGCACAGAGGAGAGAGGGCTGGGCTGCTCTTAAGCAGCATAGGCAGGTGCTAAAGGGGTGAGGGCTGTCTGTATGGAATGGGAGTAGGTACTGCTGAGGGTGGTGCTACTGACAGATGTCCCTTTCAGGAAGAGCCTTGAGCAGCCCTGCCTCCCTTAGTTGCGGGTCCTCTGCTGCCTAGGACTGGCAGAACAACCTACAGCATCAGCGGTGCTTCACATGTTAGGATGCTTAGTGCTCAGGTGACTCTGACTTAGTGCTCAGAGTTTCTTAAAGAGATAAATGACCTGGGTTTACTCTTGTAAGATGGTCTCAGAATAACTCCTTGGGTCATTGGAAAAGTCATGATGCACTTTTGCATAAAAAAAAAAAAAAAAAAACAGAAAAATATGTCATGACTTTTCTGAAAACCCAATAGTTTCTGCCCCTTCCCAGCTCACACAATAGCAATGCCAGCTACAGCTGAGATCAGGAAACTAGGCATTTGAAAGTAGGCAGGGATTGGCAAATTTTTTAAATGTAAAAGCCCAGACAGTAAATATTTTAGGCTTTGTGGGTTACTTATATTCTCTATTGTATATACTCTCTCTCCCCCTTTTATTAACAACCTTTTTAAAATAGAAAAAAGGGGGGCCAGCCCATGGTGCAGTGGCTAAGTACTATGCATAGAAAGCCAGATCCCACATGACTGACTGCAGTTTAAATCTGGATCCACTGGCCTGAAAAACACACTGGGTGCTTGTGCTTGGGTATCCAAAACTCATGACAGGAAGAGGAGACAGAGGGAAAAGGATCACAGCATGACCATGTCCCTTGGAAGGGGGTGTGTGTTCTCGCTCTGATAATTGCATGTGGCCTATGGCAAGTAAAAAAAAGTACATCTCTCTCTATAGATAGACAGATAAACAGACAGATATAGCCAGCCCATGGCTTGGTGATTAAGGTGGTTGGATCCCACATGGCTGACCACATGGTTTGAGTCTGGATCCCATATGGTCAACCACACAGTTAGAGGCTCAGACCCAGTGGCTTGAAAAACATGCAGGTATGTGTATGTGCAGGCCTAAAATCCTGACGGAAGGGAGAAACAGAGAATAGAGTGTAGCATGACCACTCCAATGGGGCTGCTTTCTCACTTTCTCTCTCTCTCTCCTTGGCAAGTCCATGGGCCCTCTGGCAAATTTTTATGTGCATATATTTATATATATATATGCATATACATATTTACATATTGTATGTACTTTTATATATATTTACATATATAGTTTTTTTATTTTTTATTTTTTTATTTTTTTTAGGTTGGCTAGCAGTATAAAAAGAGACTGCTGGCTAGATCTGGCCCAAAGACTATAGTCTGCTGAAGTGTGGAGAGCTGCCCTACACTGCAACTGCACGTCAAAAGTCCAGACCTGTCAGCCTACACACACAGCTGCTGAGGAGGAGCAAGAAAACGAACTTACTGTGACAGCGATTAGCCTGACACTCTGGGGTTTCAGAGAATGAGAGGTCTCAGAAGGAAACAGCCCCCAGGAACACCAGGGGGTCAGTAGCACTGCGACAGTGCTGCCATGAGCCATGACCTCCAGCAGCCACAGGTCTGACCATCTGTGGACCCCCAGACTGCACGACAGTGACTGCAGAGAAGGAGCCCTCATAACACATTCACAGATCTTTTAGAGAGCAATGTCCACAGAGGTCTCAGGCTTCTGAAGTCCAGCTCAGGCACTCCAGCCTTACTTGGAGTTGGGGGCTGTGTGTCTCACATGGCTCCAGTCTGTGCAGAGCTCCATCCTGGTAGAAATGGTCCAGGAGAGCCACACCGACTTCCTCCCAGGAGACACAGAGCTTCCCACTTGGGATGGTGCCAATTCTCTCTCGGTGCGACAGGAGGAAGGCCACCGACAACACTCACAGAGAGGTGCTGATGTTAGCTTCCATTCAACTTGGACAGCTTCGGGCATGCGGCCAATTTTTTACTTTGTAGTAGTTCTAATTTTCATGAGGAAGAGACCCCAAAAAGCAAAAAGAGAAAGACTCCTGGAGGATTTCTTTAGAATTTCCAGGCAAGATGAGTTCTTAATTTTCTCAGCAAGTCCTCAGTGTCATGCTTCTGGTTTCTGCTGCTGCAGTCAGGGATGCCCTCTGCTCTGACAGGATGACAGGGATGGGCACCACCACATAGTTATACCTTTCTGGGGTCAGGAATGCGATGCTCTTCTATCCTCTCATGGGACCAGATGCAATCATTCCTAAACCGTCCCTTAGAGACAAGGTCAAAGCCTCATCTGACATCAGACTGACCACAACCTCAAGGAACCTACTTGTGGAGAACATTTCTTCACTTCCCTTGAGGAGAGCTTTCTTCCAAAAGCCACAGCTCTGCGTATTTTCTTCATATTAGGTTGGCTAGCAGTATAAAAAGAGACTGCTGGCTAGATCTGGCCCAAAGACTATAGTCTGCTGAAGTGTGGAGAGCTGCCCTACACTGCAACTGCACGTCAAAAGTCCAGACCTGTCAGCCTACACACACAGCTGCTGAGGAGGAGCAAGAAAACGAACTTACTGTGACAGCGATTAGCCTGACACTCTGGGGTTTCAGAGAATGAGAGGTCTCAGAAGGAAACAGCCCCCAGGAACACCAGGGGGTCAGTAGCACTGCGACAGTGCTGCCATGAGCCATGACCTCCAGCAGCCACAGGTCTGACCATCTGTGGACCCCCAGACTGCACGACAGTGACTGCAGAGAAGGAGCCCTCATAACACATTCACAGATCTTTTAGAGAGCAATGTCCACAGAGGTCTCAGGCTTCTGAAGTCCAGCTCAGGCACTCCAGCCTTACTTGGAGTTGGGGGCTGTGTGTCTCACATGGCTCCAGTCTGTGCAGAGCTCCATCCTGGTAGAAATGGTCCAGGAGAGCCACACCGACTTCCTCCCAGGAGACACAGAGCTTCCCACTTGGGATGGTGCCAATTCTCTCTCGGTGCGACAGGAGGAAGGCCACCGACAACACTCACAGAGAGGTGCTGATGTTAGCTTCCATTCAACTTGGACAGCTTCGGGCATGCGGCCAATTTTTTACTTTGTAGTAGTTCTAATTTTCATGAGGAAGAGACCCCAAAAAGCAAAAAGAGAAAGACTCCTGGAGGATTTCTTTAGAATTTCCAGGCAAGATGAGTTCTTAATTTTCTCAGCAAGTCCTCAGTGTCATGCTTCTGGTTTCTGCTGCTGCAGTCAGGGATGCCCTCTGCTCTGACAGGATGACAGGGATGGGCACCACCACATAGTTATACCTTTCTGGGGTCAGGAATGCGATGCTCTTCTATCCTCTCATGGGACCAGATGCAATCATTCCTAAACCGTCCCTTAGAGACAAGGTCAAAGCCTCATCTGACATCAGACTGACCACAACCTCAAGGAACCTACTTGTGGAGAACATTTCTTCACTTCCCTTGAGGAGAGCTTTCTTCCAAAAGCCACAGCTCTGCGTATTTTCTTCATATGGTACCCCAGCAGAGCTGCTTTCTGCTTTGTTGGTATTTTTGCGGCTTGGGAGAAGCACTATTCATTTTCTATTCAGGAGTATTGATCCATCTCATATAGAAGTCCTTTCCTGTACCTACAAACCTCAGAATTGCTAAGATTTTCTAAACACTCTGACATGTCCGTGCTTTCCTCCTTAATGAACACCCAAAGCAGTACACCATGTTCTAGGATGGGCTGGTACCTTCTCCTTCTACATCTTGTCAGTTACCAGAGAAGGTGAGGCTGATGAAGGATTAATAATGTACATGACACCCCACCCCGGTATTGCAACATTCCATGAAACCAATGACGATGGGAACGGAACAGGCAATAAGCAGACAGGACACATAAAAGCAGAACTTACACCCAACTATCTTCATCTCTGCATCAGAAAGAAAGGGGCGAGAATGAGAGGACAACACAGAGAGAAACAAGAATCATTAACACACACAAGAAAAGAGAAAGAAACATCACTTGCAGGTTGGTGATGAAACATGCACTTTTTATCAGGGGTCAAAGGAAGGGACAGGGTATATTTCTGAGCTCAAGAGAGCAAGAGTCAGAGGATCCTCCAGAGGGAAGCCATGGCTGCAGTCAATGGGCACATTCAGGACAACCCAGAGAGGAGCAGTACTTGCCTCAGATCTGACTCAAGGAGGGCAAGATGCCTCTAAAATGAAATATTCTCTAAGTTCTAAAAGGGTGGGGGGGGGCAGGCCAGCAGTATCACCATCATTTGAGAGCTTGTGAAAAATGCTAATTGTTAGATCCCACCCCAGTCCTATGGGATTAGAAACTCCTGGGGTAGGTCTATCGATCTGTTTTCCGAAGCCCTGCAGGTGATTGTGAAACACACTGAACTTAGGAAAAACCTTAGTCACTGGTTAGAATAACAAACCAAGTCAGAGGTGGATTTCTTATGACAAGACAGAAGACCATTTAACCAAAGTAAAACTTGGCCCTTATCACACAGTCGTTCACAACCTTTGAAAGTCAGGCTTAGAAAATCGATCAAAAAGTTGTACTTCCCACAGAGCCATGACAGAGCCCAGTATTCCCACTGCTATGCCAGGGCACAGGCTACCCAGGAAAGCTAAGAAACAGAAAGGGATGTAGAAAAGACCAACAGATGGCATAATGGTTATGTCACTAGAGTCCCATGTAGTCAAACACAGTTCAAGTCTTAGACCTGGTGGCTTAAAACTCAGGCCGGGTGCATATGAGTGTGTGCCCAAGATCCCAAGAGGAGAGTGGAAGAGAAGGGATTGCAGCGTGGCCATCCTCCCAGGGGGGGGTAATTTCTCACTTTCTGTCTCTTTGTCTCTCTCTGATGAGCTCATGCACCCTATAGCAAAAATTGAAAGAAGGAAAAGGAAGGAGGGAGGGAAGGAAAAGAAAGGAAGGGAAGGAAGGAAGAAAAGAAGGCAAGAAAGGGAAAAAGAAAAGGAAAGAAGGAAGGAAGGAAGGAAGGAAGGAAGGAAGGAAGGAAGGAAGGAAGGAAGAAAGAAAAAAGAAAGAAAGAAAGAAGAAAGAAAGAAAGAAAGAAAGAAAGAAAGAGCGAGCGAGAGAAAGAAAGAAAGGAAAAAAGAAAGAAAGAAGGAACAGAGAAAGAAGAAGGAAAGGAAAGAAGAAAGAAAAGAAGGAAAGAAGGAAGGAGAGAAGGAGAGAAAGAAAGAGATGTAGAAGATAGCAGCATAGCTCTGCTGGCTTAGACATGGTCTGCAGAAGGTGCAGCCTCTCTTTTTTTTTCTTTTTTTGAGCAAGAGGTTTTAAAGTACGCCTTTCAGTGACAGTGTTTTTGGCTGATGATTTCCTTCTAAGGTTTATTATGGCTAATTCTGACATAGTACCACCATGTCACATATGTACACTTCCATGGGAGTCACAGAGAGTAATGATAACATCATCCTGATCATGTGAACACCTGTCCTGCTCATGTTCCCTGCCCATCTTTTAAAAATCTAGGAAAAGACTGTAAGTGTCCTGTAGAATTATTAGCTTTTTGTACTGAACTAAAACGAGTTTGGAGGGAAGGAGGAGGTACCCACAGAAATATGGTGACAGTCAATGAAAGGTTGTATGCACTCAGTTTTAAAAAGTGCTTAAATTTCCGGACCAGCAGTTGGTATAATGGCTGTTGTTGGACTCCCATGTAGTCGACCACAGTTTGAGTTGCAGACCTGGTGGCTTAAACTCATGCCAGGTACGTGTGTGTGTGTGCCCAAGATCCTGAGAGGAGAATGGAGGAGAAGGGATTGCGGCATGGCCATCCCCCTGGGGGGTGATTTCTCGCTTTCTATCTCTCTGTTTCTCTTTGTTTTCCTGGAGAGCACATGCGCCCTATAGCAAAAACCTCTCCAAAAAACAGTAACAAAAAAGTGCTTAAATTTCCATATTGCTGAGTGTTTGTTCTTCTGCCCTCTAAGACAGCATTCCCTGGGTTTGCACGTCTTTCTCGGGGGGCTTCAGTGGTGATGGCTCCCAGAACACCAGCAACGACATGGGTGCCCCTTGCTCACAACCATGGTCATGGGCAGAGTTGGATGGCTACACAGTCAGGGCCTCTGCTGTGGCACAGAGTAGGGCGTATTTCCTGCTCACAGCACCATGTGGTACGTATGTGCACTTCCATGGGAAGCAACGAGAGAATGCCAGAAAGCCCTTTATAGAAATGGTATGTTAGATACTGGTGTGGCTAGAGCTGTCAAAACATTCTTAAAGCTTTGCCAATATACTATGACAAGGACTTATTTATTTCATCCTGA
>NW_006206856.1:2273512-2275684 GCF_000334495.1 Tupaia belangeri chinensis
GCCCCCCCCCCCCCCCATAAAAGACATCTCTAGATGAGTGTCTAGTAGTTTCTGTCAAATCCTGGGTAGTTTTAAAATAAAGTTCACAGTTTATAAGTAATTCTAAGTCTTCCATTTAATTTCTCAGGCTTAAGTGTTAAAATGTGCATAGTTACTGACACAATTTCCTTTCTCCATGTGTCCATGTGTGAAAAAGATGAAGCCACAACCTCCTATAACTTCTGCAGGCCAGGTACAGTATTCTCACAGAAAAAGAAAAGACCAGCTGCAGGTGGAGGGGTGGCCAGGGCTTAGCAGGGTCACCAAAGGACTTCTCAGCACAGTCACTGTTTCCTAAGACAGGCTGACCACAGTGTAAAACACTACTGCGCGCTTTTCCTATTGTTCCGGCAGGATCCACAGGTATGGCCCTGCCAGCCTGCCAGCCCGCCTGAGGATGGCGAGTCCCTTCTGACAGTATACTAAGGCACATGAGCAGACTGTCAGCTGATAGCGCACAACACTGGGATGTCCACCTTCCTTGGGAGGAAGAGGGATGGAGGTGGGCACACAAGACACGTGAGACTGCTGACTTCAGCTACAGCACTCAGGACTTCGAAGGCAGGCAGCCCAGGAAGCAGCAAACTCAAGGGCCCACCCTCCACCCTCAGGACTCCCAGTGTCTCTCCCCTGTGAGGCATATCCTATGACGATCCCTTAGCTACCCAACGAGGGAAACAAACCCTTAACCTCAGCTGGCCTTACCAATGCTGGATAACAGATTTCTATGGTCATGTCCAACATACATGGAAATCCTTTATAAACCTGTGTGCTGATGATGCAGAGTACTGCTAAAATGACCTCTTTCCACAGATGAGGTTTTGACAGCATACTTAAAGTCAAATTTTGCTTAAATACGTTTTTGTCTAAACCTTGTTCCTATTTAGTCTCTGCTCACTTGGCTTTAATTCCATGAGCATGTGAAGGCTACTAAGAAGGTAATATACAAATCTCAAGACATGTGAATTCCTAAAAGAAAGACTTAAAATATACCTCTTAGAATATATTACTCCACCATGTAAGCCTAGATACCTAATTTTAAAAAGACCACCATATGAATTTGGTAACCATCCACTCTTTATTCAAAGCCAAAGGATTATGCTTGGGTTCCCCACACCCTGCTGGCCCCTCTGGTGACCAGACCCAGACGGAGCTGAGGAATGATGTCAGAATGGCATGGGAGACACAACCTGTAGGAGACATCACCTCAAGAACAGGCAGGTGGGCCTTTGGTAAACACGGAGTCTTCTTGGCATTTGGAGGTCAACGCAATTGATCTAGTGACCTAGGTTTCCTGTCCCTGCCTGCGCACATTAAAATGAGCTGAAACATAGGACCAGCAGGTGTGGTGGTTAAGGTGCTGGACTCTCACAAGGTTGACTGTGGTTCAAGTCCTGGGTTTGTAGGCTTAGAACTCACAGGGTTCATGTGCACATGTGGCCAAAATCCCAGGAAGAGAAGGGATTGTGGCATGGTTAACCCCCTAGGGGGTGATTTCTCACTTTCTCTCTCTCTCCCCCCAGTGAGTACATGTGTTCTATCACAAAAATCTATCTAAAAAAAGAAAAAAGGAGCCAAAACACAGCAGCTTCCTCTGTATGTACAGTGTCAGTGGACAGAGCATGAAAGTGACAGAAAAAAGTCTGGGCATAGCATGGGAAGCTGGGAGTCTGCTGGAATCCACCACATGGGCCTGCTACTGTTCAGGCCACACTCCCCACGTTTGGGTGTATGTTGGCAAATGTTTCCAACAAGAGGATTTAGGATTCAGTGAGGGACCATAAAAAACTCCAAACAGGTGATGCCACATGTGGACATAATCAGCTCAATCTAGCCTGGTCTTTTTAAACAAAAGCAAACAAGCTTTTAGAAGAACATTACAACTGGGAACCAGCAGTTAGCGTAATGGCTATGTCGCTGGACTCCCACGTAGTCGATCGCGGTTCGTGTCCTGGACCCAGTGGCTTAAAACTCACGCTGGGCGCGTGTGCGTGCGTGCCCAAGATCCCGAGAGGAGAATGGAGGAGAAGGGATTGTGGCATGACCATCCCCCCTGGGGGGTGATTTCTCGCTTTCTGTCTCTATGTCTCTCTCTGTCTGTCTGGCGAGCGCACACACCCTACAGTGAAAATC
>NW_006206856.1:2276343-2278202 GCF_000334495.1 Tupaia belangeri chinensis
AAAAAAGAAGAACATTACAACTCAGCTGAAAGGGGAGGACCACTCCTCCTGGAATCTACCCAATTAGACATCTGCCTGTTCTGATCTCCCTTTCCTGTCAGCTTCTTCTCTGGTTATGAGCCCATCTGCCATCCATCTGAAAAATGCCTCTACTCCCTCTTCCCTCCTGACAGCCCAGCCATTTGGACCCACTTCTCCAGCTCTGCCTGTGGCCACCTGACCAGGAAATGAGAACTGACGTCCTGGACCCACACCTGACCGTCAACGCATTTGCAGTGCCTAATTGTCACCATTAGTCTCACCTATTTTTCTGATACATCGAAATGTATCTGCTATTCCTAGACAGATGGAATTCACCAATACTGCAGGTATATATGTTGGTATATTCTTCCCCTTAAGCAGAAAATCTTCTGAAGCAATTTCCTTCTAAGAAAAGTGACAGAAACAAGAAGAGCCTCTCCATGAAGAGTTCTGTGTTGGCTTCTACCTTTCTGCCTCCATAGGAGACGACTAGGCCCTGGTGCGGGGTCATTGCACCCTTGGTGAAGGTGATACGGGAGCTTCCTCAACCCGTGTCTCCTAGAGTCAGACGGGCCCCTGGCTGCAGACTACAGCCAGCAACCTGACTGGTGATGTGGAGGCTCCCAACAGCCACAGGCCTCCTTCACTCCGCAGTTCACCACCTGCTCAGAAGAGGAGCACTGGACTCCATTCTCCTAACACGTCTCCCTCCCCAGCCCTAGGAATTCTGCCTACCTGGCATGATGACATCGGGAAATCCCAATTTCCTTGTAATTGCCAATCCCCTATTAAATATCAGGGGATTTTCTCTCCGAATCTGTTCCATGTCTCCACGAAGAAGCTGCAGAGAAATGATAAGACCTGCGAAAACAAAAGCATCCTCTTAGTCAGAACCACACTTTCATCCTGTTATGTAGTACAAACACAAAAGTCATGAAGAATCACATTTTTCCAGAGGAAAATGTACAAAGTTCAGCATTTTTCTGGAGGAAAATTTTGAAGCAGAATGTTAGTTATTTTGAAGAAACAGTCTAGAAAGCTGAAGGGATTTATGTCAGGTGAACTCAATAACCCCAAGCACTTGTTCATTAAATACAGACTGAGACCAGGGAGACCGAGTTGACTTCCTTTTTGTTCCCCAGCATCTAGCTCAGGGCCTGGCTGTCTGTCCCTAGTGAATGTGCAATAAGAGGGTTGAGCTACATAAGTTGTATATGCAGGAAGTCAAAGAAGTTGTATATAAAGCTGTATATTTAGGAAATCAAAGAAGTGTACAAAATAGAAACAAGCATGACTGAAGATGATCTTGGGTCAGGGCGTTCCTCAGCTGGAAATGAATGCACTAAGCTATGCAATATTTTAATTTAGAAGCATGCCAAAATGTGGGAAGCAGCTTGCTGGTTCAACCTCGCACTAGCCTGTGAAGAAAGCAGAATCACAATCTTTCTTGTGAAGAAAGACATCACAATCTCCCGCAGAACCCTGCACTGCAAGGAAAAGAGGAAGTGCTTTCAGGGCCTAACCAAGCCTTGCCTCAGACCCCACGAGCATGTCAGACTCTCCAGATTATCTTTGTTCAGAATTTGAGAGAAACTATAACATCCCCTTGGGAGGGGGGGAGGGCTGGCTTCTGGCTCATTACATGCACTCTGGAATTCTGTGCAGTCAGAATCCCCTGAAATTCTCTTCCTCTTACTCTACCCTCCTGAGGGTCCCACTGCAGCCACTGGCTGGAGGCAGTAAGAAGTCAAGTCCACATGGAGTCGGGAAGTGCCACCTCTGAGACTGAACAGGATCAGATGTCAGCAGGATGACGAATTTATAGATGCTGATCCGTG
>NW_006206856.1:2278214-2294793 GCF_000334495.1 Tupaia belangeri chinensis
CAGCAGGAAACACCCTCAATGTGCTATAAGCTTGGGAGCTGAGCAGAAGATAAAGGCCTATAGTCATGAGTGAGGAAGATAGCTAAGCCAGAACGATTAGAAGAGCAGTACCTGGAACAGAGACAGTAACAAGCATAACTGTAGAATAAGAATTTCCTTGGTTGGGCCAGCCAGTGGCGTGGTGATTAAGGCGGCTGGATATACATGACCCATTGTACAGTTTGGGTCCCAGACCCAGCAGAGCTTGAAAAACATGTGTGCATGCCTAAAATCCCCAAAGGGGAAACAGAGAAGGAATTACAGTGTGGTCATCTACGATCGGGGGGCGGGGGGAGGAGGATGCTTTCTCATTTTCTCTGTCTTTCTTCAGTGAGCACAAGGACTCTCTAGCAAATTTTTAAAAAGAAAAAAAGAATCATTGGGGAATAGAGAGGTAGGAGGGGATTAAGAAGCAGAAAAAGGGACCAGCAGATGGCGTAATGGTTACACTGCTGGACTCACTAGACTCCCAAGTAGTCAACCGTGGCTTCAAACTCATGCCAGGCACATATGTGTGCATGCCCCAAATCCCTAGAGGAGAAGGGACTGCAGCACGGCCACCCCATCCCCCAGGGGGGATTTCTCACTTTCTGCCTCTCTCTCTGGCAAGTGCATGCACCCTATAGCAAAAATCTCTCCCTAAAAACAATAAAGAAGCAGGGAGAGAGAAAAGTCAGGTAGATGGAAGGGTTACAAAGTCTTTATCCAGCAGATACAAGTATTTAATAGCTAGGAATATGTACTCGCACAAGTAGGTCAAGGGGGGAAATGTGGGTCTACTGACGCCCATAGAGAACGGTGTTGACTCTGCTATAAGCTCTTGCTTCCCAAGAAACCCTGGGTCTGCAATAGATGGCATCCCAGTTGTTATTAACGCTGGGATCGCAGAGCTCTGAAAAGCAAACACACAGAATTCCAGTTGGTATTCTGATAGATCAGCTGTGTTTAGGATTTTAATCACTCTGAAGTAATTTTTTATAGCCTAATCACTGGGTGGACTAAGCTACAATTAGGTTATGACCCTGACTGGCCACAATGATCTCTGTGAAGCAGAGCAGCGTGGAATGTATCCACCCTCCCTTACAACCTCAGCTCATTCATCTCTGTTGTCTTTTCATAGCTATCAAATCTTATCCTCTGGGTAAACAGGGAAGCACTGACAGCAGATTACGGAGTAAAGAACTGAGAATGAGACAGTGCGCAGAACCTGAAGGGGTGGTGGCTGGAAAGTAAAAGAAAACACATCGGTGGGTACATTCTTGTTGCACACTGACAAAGATTTATTCAAGTACCCATAACAGCCTTTGGTCTCTGTGTTTTCTGAGTAAATGGCCTGGAGACGCAAAGAGAAATCTGTGAGGATGCGACTGAAGATGCTGGGGGAGTCACAACTAACTTTCGAGCTGTTCAAAGGGACCCTAAACATCTCTCTCCTCTCCTAACATGACAGATACGAAGGAAGCTTCAGTTTATGCAAGAGACTAAGTGAAAAGGCATATGAAGGGTGATGGAAATACCTAACAGAGACTACAAAAACTATATCCCCTTCGGTAGGGGTTGGGACCCTGGAACTTCTTTCTGGGTTTCCTTTCTGGTTCTGAAACCCTGGGTGATTGTGGCATATGCCAATTAATGCCATGGGACAATTCTCAGGGCAAGAGAGCCTTGATGAAAATCTCAGAATGCAACCCACCTACTCACCCAGTTAGAGCCAGTCCCTTGGCAACACTTGGTGTCCTACCTACCCTTTATCTCAATGGGGCCCTCAAGCCAAAGAGCTTGAAAGTAACCAGGTCTGTACAGCTCCTCTGTTAACCTAGCCTCTCTGATCACCGGACACAAGAAAACCATGTTCTTACTAAACTTCATCTTAGGTTGAATACTGGCCCATAAACTACTACCTGGACAAATTGAGACCTACGTGAAATATGAGAGGCTCAGCAAAGTTGCTGGGTCCCTGTGCCCCACCTCCCTCCCCATCCTAGAAGAGGATTAATGATATAAATTAACCTCAGCCCAAAGTATGTAAATAAAGCAATAGTTAATAGTCATTTCAGAAAGCTAGTACACCACTGTTTCATCTTCACTCCTTAATGACCTCTGTGCTACCAGAATAGTGAATAGGTCAGAGGCCAACCGTGGAGATGGGAGGACCACATATTTCAAAGCTTCACACAAAAGAGGTACTGCTGAGTGACAGGCACATTTACTCTCCGCACTCAAAACCAATGCAGTCATTCCTTCTGCATTTTCATATGATTCGGCTTGAAGGAAAAGCATTAAAGACTCCTGAAACAGAACTGCCGAGGCAATGAATGGTCCATGATACTTAAAAAAAATAGGTGACAGTTTATAGTACAGTATTCTTTTTTTTTTAATTTTCTTTTTAATTTTTTTGAGAGGCTTTTGCTATAGGGCACGTGCACTTGCCAGAAAGACAGAGAAAGACAGAGAGACAGAAAGTGAGAAATCACCCCCCCATGGGGGATGGCCACACCGCAACCCCTTCTCCGTTCTCCTCTAGGGATCTTGGACACACACGCACATGCGCCCGGCGTCAGTTTAAGACACTGGGTCCGGGACTTGAACCATGGTCAACTAAATGGGAGTCCAGCGACATAACCATTACGCCCAGTACTGGTACCAGTATTTATTTTTTAATAGAGATGTGTTTATAATTAAGGAGACTAATAAAGATCCAAACTATTTCTTGAGCTATCCATGAAATTTTCTGATACAAAGACCTCAGAGTCCAGCAGTAGAAAGAAAACCCATGCTCAGAAGCTGAAAACCTGAATTTTACTTTGGTTCACCACTAAGTCCTTTCACTGAGCTTCAAATTCCTCATTTATTTAATGAAGGGGCTGAAACAGGGAACTTCCAAGGTCTCAATCAGCTTTCTCAAAAAGCAGCATCTTAATGGGCACTTTATTAAGCAGGAAGGGAGGGTTAGATATTTTTGACAGTCTGGCCATTACCATCCTCTACCCCATCTTTTCAGGCTTGCAAAAGTGTGCATAGCCTTTTCAGCTTGATTTGAGATGTGAACCCAGGCCTCCCATGTGGCCCCAACCTCATGTAGCAATGTTGCACCACTGGTACCATCACAGTAAGGCCTCGGGTGTGTTTTTTTGTTTAGTTTTGTTTCGTTTTGAGAGGTTTTTGCTATAGGCACATATGCTTGCCAGAAAGACAGAGACAGAGAGACAGAAAGCAAGAAATCACCCCTCCAGGGAGGATGGCCATGCTGCAATCTCTTCTCCTCCATTCTCCTCTTGGGATCTTGGGCACACACACACACACCTGATGTGAGTTTAAGCCACTGGGTCTGGGACTCGAACCACGGATGACTACATGGGAGCCCAGCGACACAGCCATGATGCCATCTGCTGGCCCCTTTGTTTTGTTTTTTTAAATGCCTTATTATTGGGGCCAGCAGGTGATGTGGTGGTTAAGGCACTGGATTCTCACATGGCTGACTGTGGTTCAAGTCCCAAACCTGAAGGCCTACTTTCTCACTTTGCCTCTCTGTCTCTCTCTGGTGAGTGTGTGTACCCTATAGCAAATTAAATAATAATAAATAAAATAATTTATTGATTATTGGGACCAGCAGATGGCATAATGGTTACATAGCTGGACTCCCACGTAGTAGACCATGGTTTGAGTCCTGGACCTGGTAGCTTAAAACTCACTCTGGACATGTATGCATGTGTGCCCAAATCCAAAGAAGAGAATGGAGAAGGGATTGTGGCGTGGTCACCTCTCCTGGGGGGTGATTTCTTGCTTTCTATCTTAGCTCTCTGACAAGCTCATGCGCCCTATAGCAAAAACTCTCTTAAAATAAAAAGTGTATTATTATTACCATCACTTTTTTTTAAAGAATTATTTTTTACTTAACTTTATTTATTCATTCATTTTAATTTGACTAGAGAGGGAGAGGGCGAGGGGGGGACTCAAACTGCAGTCAGTCATGTGGGAGTCCAGAGCCCTTAACCACCACACCTCCTGCCAGCCCCTACTATCACTTTTTAATAATATTTTAAAATATTCTCCATGTTTTGTAACTAAGGACACCTCTTTATATACCAAGTAAGTAAATAAAGCAAAGAACATGACAAATGTTGATGTGAATGATGGTATTCCAAATTGTTAACTTTCCTTTATTTTAGAAACAAGATTGCATTTGTGCCTTGCTTTAGCCCGGTTTGAGTACACTGTATGAGACCCCTTCCAGCACACTGTATGGAACTCTTTGGCAGGCAGGCACACACATAAGGAAAACTGTCATTCAAAAACAATGAGAGGCCAGCCCCAAAGCCCCAAAGCCCAGTAATTAGGTGTTGGCAGAAGAAGCCAGATCGCACATGGCCAACCAGAGTTTGTATCCCAACACCATCAGCTTAAAAACATGTGGAGGGTGTGTACGCATGCCTAGGATCCTGCCTGGATGTCTCCATCCTCCACTGGGTGGAGGACTGCAGTGTGACCTGGCCCCACTGGGGGTGCTTTCTCACCTTCTCTCTCTCTCTCTCTCTCTCTCTCTCTGTCTTTTGTGTGTATGTACCCTCTGTCATAACAAAAAGGTATAAAAGTTCCCACAGTACAGAATTTTAAAGGATTCAAAACATCCCAGCTAAGTATCTCAACCTTCACAACCTCTGGTGTGGATCTCCTCTTACGTCCCTCCTACTGGAGTATCTGCTGATCCTGACAGAGGGAAAAAGCTTTTTCAGCAAGTATTACTCATTAGAAACTGCTAGTCCTTACAGTGGCTTTACCTCATTTAAGGCCAACTTTTAACTTCCAACAAAGTTCATAAAAGTTAAAAGAAAGAAGGTTATATAAAAAGAGGTTATGAAATGATTTAGAAGTAAAAATTATCAGGAAAAGAAATGGTTCTATGTGAATCAGCTATCTGCAAGGGTATATAAAGGTTCAGACTAAACATTGTTAATTTAATCAATAAATTAATCTTCAATTTAGAAAAGATCATCTAATATGTACAACTGCACTGAGGTTTAGATAAAATTTAAACAAAGCTTTAAAAGAAAAGGAGGGGGAAGGAAAGGTTGAACCAAGATGAAAGCTGCTTTGAACTAAGGATTTTCTATCCTTATTCTAGAATGATTGATATTGGCAGACTAATCATTGATTCTCATTAGTGTCAAGCTTTCTGGATGATGTGAACACGGAAGGGGAATAGAAAGAGAACCAATATTAATATTTGTCTTCTGTGGTGTTGGGGGTCGGGTGTGAAATCTTTGCAGGGGAAACAAACTTCACCATGTAACTAACCCTGTAACAATTTTGCTCACTGTATTAAACTGGGTCTCAAGTTACCCATCAAAGTACAAGGAATTGGGGTCAGCAAGTGGCATGGCGCTGGACTCCCACATGGTCAACCACAGTTCAAGTCTCGGACCTGATGGCTTGCTTTCTCACTTCCTCTCTCTCTGTCTCTCTCTGATCAAACTGGAAAATAATAATGATGATAATAATAAATAAAGTTAAATAAAATAATTCTTAAAAAAAAAAGTACATGGAATTCATCGCGGAAAGAACAGAAAATGTATTTTGGCCAGCAGATATTAAGGAAGGCCTCAAATTATTTCAAAGTGGATTTGTAGAAAGTGCCTGGGCAGGAGGATAAACATCCACAGGGAGAAGAAGCTGATCAGCAGCAACCAAAGGCGGGGCCGTGTGAAGAGCTACTGAGAACAACACAGGGTTTTCTAGCCAGAGAAGTACGTCACCGTGGCTGGCGCTGGGGGCCGAGTACTTGGCGCTGGACTTGCGGATGATGTTCTCATGGATCTGGGACCACTCGCTCTCATTGTTGCACCTGCGACAGAAGGACAGCCATTATGGTTCTCAGATACTGGCAACACTGCGTCTGCGGTTTCAGTGCACGACAGTAAGTTTGAAGAGAAAAGGATTCACCGCTTTCCTGAAGAATGAGTGCGTGTTCAACTAAATTAGACAAGGCTCATTTTCTGTTAAGTGCAGAAGCTTCACACTTGGGGAAAAGGTAGAAAGTCTAAAATGATTTTCTACAAATATTTTTTACGTGGCAAAATAACCTCTTCCCAAAATAGCGCTCTCCCATGTGCAATTTCTTTCTTTTCTAGCCCCATTTGCACTCTCCCTCACTCCTCTCATGCACACATACAACCAGGACCCAGAGGAAAGTTCCCCACAGAGGAAAAACAGTTCCTTTCAACAAGTACTAGTACTTTTTACAAAACTGCCATTGGCAAACACTGACTTCAAATTGTCGTTCAACTGTCATCCTACTGGCCCTAGAGGAAAGTCCTGCTTAGCTCAGGCAATGTGAATACCACTTGTTTGTAGCGTATTTCAACCAAACCAAGAGAACGCCTTGGGAGAGTAGTGGGTTTAGTTCCCTGTAGAGTGCTCTGTGGTCAAGGAGAAGGAGGGTTTAGCAATGAAGGCTATGGATACGTAAGACAGAAATTCTTTTCCAAGGACTTTGGGCTTGGGACGAGAGAAGGAAGGAACAACACTGCGCTTCTGTTCACTCTTAGTGTCGTCCCCTCTGCAGGGCAATCCCGAGAGAACAGCAACCACATAACCATGTGGAAGCAAGCTTAGGAACAGAGATCAGAGATCAGTTGCAGATAACTTGATGAAACAATTAGAATAAGGTTAGGGTGATCTCATGGAAAGTCCATCTGACACATAGAGTCCCCACTGCCCACTCCTCTGTTGGTTAGGAAGGCATGGACCTAATGATGCCAGCAAACAGGATCTACACACAAAGGAAAATCCACAGGACCTTTCATTGTTTACTCACAAGTAACATGTCCAGCATGGCCACCTCCCTGAGGAAAACTCCATGAATTACACCATGTGCCACCCAGCAGTGTGACACACTACAGGTTTCTAAATAAAGGGGTTTGTATAGCAGCCACTTAGGGATAGGGGAGGCTGGTCACTGTTCATTCTGTTACCCGGCCAGGGGCTCTCTGGAGTTTTTGGTAACATCAGTAAGCCTCGCTTGGGCAGAGCTGTTAAGATGAGTGGTTAAAGGTGAGGTCCTCACAGCCTCCAGCTCTGAGGACAACTTCCTACTTGCAAGAATCCCTTCCAAACAAAGGAAGGGAGGCAGTGTCCTTTAAAATGATCACTTGCGACTTAGCAACTCAAATAAAAAATGAGAGATGCTGGCAACAGCACACCCAGCCTTTCCATCTGACATGCACTGTCTGGTCTGGTCCAACCAGTCAGTACATCAGAGAAGAGCCCAGCTGGTGAGGAGTCTCAACACTCGCCTCGCTGTCAGTTTTTTCTTGTCACTTTCCCTGTTCACAAGATGGGTAGTTACTTTAACTGCAATCTGACTACGATTTGCCATAAAAAGTATACTCCCTCCCTCACTACAAAAGAGAAGCTTTGGAAATTAATCATCCACATCAACACAGGAGGAAATTTCAATACTCTTTTCAAGAAGACAGTCACAGGTCCCTTGGCAGTATTGTGGAGCCAGTGCTTTGTCAGCCACGGTAACAATGACAACGTACATGTCTCACTCACATATGCCCCTCCTGCCAATACATACAACTCAGATGCCTGACAACTGACACTTAGTCCCTGCCATTCCCCTCCCCTCATACATCCATCAAACTGGTGGACTGCAGCGTTCTGCAGCCCATTCCCATCACACCCCGTGAGCCCCTCGGGCAGTTTCACCCACTCCCATAGCTGCCGTCACCACCAAGCCTGCCAGGGCCCAAAGTGGTGTCTCCAGCCCAGGATCATCCCTAAGCTCCTGACTCGTGTGGCCAGGAGAATTCATCCTTCCTCCCCAACCTGTCTGCTCCCACAGACAACCTGTCACTGAGGGGAACCCAGTAGCTCACTAAGTCAAACCCCCTCTAGCAGTCACCATGCTCTACAGATTTGGCTGTCTTAAAATCTGTCACATCTGCATGAAGCACTGCATGCATGCTTTGAAAAACAATATTGTACGTGTTAAGATGTACAATGATCAAAAGTAAATTTTTAAAAATCCATCACTTCTGACTTCTCCTTTCTTGGCCTTGATGTGGCTGTAATCACCTCTCTTCTGGTCTAGTAAAATCACCTTCTTTTTAAAAGTTTACTTATTTTATTAATTATTATTATTATTAAGTTTGCTATAGGGCACATCTGCTCGCCAGAAAGAGACAGGGAAAGTGAGAGAGGAAGCCACTAGGTCCAGGATTCAAACCATAGTCAGCCATGTGTGTGGGGGAATGGTCTCCACTAAATTATGATTTCTGGAAGAAAGTCCATTATATTTAGGGTAGCTATGTGTCCACTTCACTCTACTGTAAATCCTTAGAAGGCAAGGACTACATCTTGCTAGAGATCTCCACCATGTGATAAAACTTAAAATACAGGGTAAGTGGTTAATATTTGTTAAATAAGGCTGGGAAGTTTCTAAAGTCAAGTGCTGACTTCTTATAGCTAAAATGTTATTAATTAACACTTTGCCATCTGTGCCAGAATTACATTAGCTACAGTGAAGACAGATCTTGAGGAAAACATTCTGCCTGTATGGCTATTTTATGGAACCATCCGAGGCTGTATCTAGATTCAAGGGGGAAGTAACAAAAGGGCGGTAAGGAGGAACCACATTTCTGGAGAAAGGAAGGGAGAGATGGAATGGTCACAGGTGGACTGCAGCGTTCTGCAGCCCATTCCCATCACACCCCGTGAGCCCCTCGGGCAGTTTCACCCACTCCCATAGCTGCCGTCACCACCAAGCCTGCCAGGGCCCAAAGTGGTGTCTCCAGCCCAGGATCATCCCTAAGCTCCTGACTCGTGTGGCCAGGAGAATTCATCCTTCCTCCCCAACCTGTCTGCTCCCACAGACAACCTGTCACTGAGGGGAACCCAGTAGCTCACTAAGTCAAACCCCCTCTAGCAGTCACCATGCTCTACAGATTTGGCTGTCTTAAAATCTGTCACATCTGCATGAAGCACTGCATGCATGCTTTGAAAAACAATATTGTACGTGTTAAGATGTACAATGATCAAAAGTAAATTTTTAAAAATCCATCACTTCTGACTTCTCCTTTCTTGGCCTTGATGTGGCTGTAATCACCTCTCTTCTGGTCTAGTAAAATCACCTTCTTTTTAAAAGTTTACTTATTTTATTAATTATTATTATTATTAAGTTTGCTATAGGGCACATCTGCTCGCCAGAAAGAGACAGGGAAAGTGAGAGAGGAAGCCACTAGGTCCAGGATTCAAACCATAGTCAGCCATGTGTGTGGGGGAATGGTCTCCACTAAATTATGATTTCTGGAAGAAAGTCCATTATATTTAGGGTAGCTATGTGTCCACTTCACTCTACTGTAAATCCTTAGAAGGCAAGGACTACATCTTGCTAGAGATCTCCACCATGTGATAAAACTTAAAATACAGGGTAAGTGGTTAATATTTGTTAAATAAGGCTGGGAAGTTTCTAAAGTCAAGTGCTGACTTCTTATAGCTAAAATGTTATTAATTAACACTTTGCCATCTGTGCCAGAATTACATTAGCTACAGTGAAGACAGATCTTGAGGAAAACATTCTGCCTGTATGGCTATTTTATGGAACCATCCGAGGCTGTATCTAGATTCAAGGGGGAAGTAACAAAAGGGCGGTAAGGAGGAACCACATTTCTGGAGAAAGGAAGGGAGAGATGGAATGGTCACAGGTGATGGCCTGCCTCAGTCAAGGAAGAAGGGCGCACAGGTGGGTGGGAGTAGACGTGGGCAGAGAACCACGGAGGCTCCAGAGAGAAGTTTGAAACCCAGTGCCATGCTGATTCTCCTGCAGCCTGAAGCTGTACTGTCTACTCAGACGTCTCCAGTACTATTCCAAAGCCACTGGTTTATCTTCACTTAATTACCAACGCTTCTTCTTGTCCTTTAAATGATACTTGCTTTCCAATATGCTGTTAATGAAGAATTCAACTGTTCAACTTCAAAAATTACTCTGTCATCCTAATCCCTCGAGACTTCATTACTTCATGCCCCTCTACTTCACCCTCCAGTCTTCTAGCAGTACCCTCTCGCTATGTGTTTAAGTAAAATTGCTTTCTAACCTCAACAGACCCCAACCCCATTCTGAGGTGACAGATGAGCACCTTCCATGGCCCTCCTTACCTCCAAGTGCGAAGTCTGGACTAGCATAAAGAATACATGGGTTTTCAAAGCCACAGAAATGCACATGAATGACTTGTCCATGATCTCACTCTCTCCATTTCTCCCTTTTCCCCATCCAAGGGATAGACAAAGAAGGTCTCACTGGTCACCTTGAGTCTAGCTCTTAATACATACAATGGAAATTCTGAGCATGCGTCTTGGTTGCTCTTTACAGAGTTCATTATTTGGTATTTGATGACTACTCATTAAATGCCTTTTTTGATCATGATATTCAAGAAAGGGACTGCAAATTAGTACAGAACGCCCACAGAGCTGGATTCCCTTCCTCCCTTCATTCCTGTCTCTCTGCACTCTTTGTAACAGTTTTGTATTTACAGAAGAATTAACAAAGATATTACAGAATTCCCATGTAGTTCCCATACATACCCAGTTTCCCCTATTACTAACATCTTTCTGTTACTGCAGCATATTTGTCATTGTTCATATTGTTCATATTGTTAATGAACCAACACTGGTACTTCATTATTAGCTAAGTCCACACTTTGACTTTTCTTAGATTTTACCTGATGACTTTTCTTCTCCAAGACATCCCATCTAGGGAACCAGTAGTTAGCGTAATGGCTATGTAGCTGGACTCCCACACAGTCGACCGCGGTTCGCATCCTGGACCTGGGGTTTTAAAACCCACACCAGGCGCGTGTGCATGCGTGCCCAAGATCCCGAGAGGAGAATGGAGGAGAAGGGATTGCGGCGTGGCCATCCCCTCTGGGGGGTGATTTCTCGCTTTCTGTCTCTCTGTCTCTCTCTGTCTGTCTGGCGAGTGCACATGCCCTACAATGAAAAACCTCTCAAAAAAAAAAAAAAAAGATATCCCATCTAGGCTATCGTGTGACATTGGGTTGTCAGGTCTCCTTAGGCTGCTCTTGACTGTGACAGTTTCTTTGACTTGCCTTGTTTTAGATAACCTTGACAATTTTGAGGAATAATGATAAGGTACTTTGTAAAGACTTCAATTGTGATTTGTCCCTTTTTTTTTTTTCATGATCAGACTGAATTCATGTATTTTGGGGAGAAAGCCCACTGAGATAAAGTATATCAAAGGTATATACTAGCAACATGACATAGTGCTATTATGTTAACCTTCATCATTTTGCTAAAGTAATGCTTTTCAGATTTTTTTAAAATTTGCCAGAGGATGGAGGCATTTACTGGAGAGAGGTAGAGACAGAGAGATTAAGTAAGTAAGTAAGAAAGCATCTCCCCATGTGGCATGGTTCCACCACAATTACCTCTCCTCCATTTCTCTTTCCTTCCAGGATTTTGAGCATGCACATACATGTCAGGCCTATTTTCTCAAGCTGCTGGGTCTGGGACTTGAACCTTGACTTGGGTAGTTGGCCACATGAGATCCAGCTTTCTTAAACGCAAAGCCATGCACTGGCCCCAGATTTCTTTACTGTAACTCCTCCAGCTCTACCCTCACTTTCCCATACTTGTTGAAAGGAAGCTGTCAGCCACAGTCCACCGTTCAGAAGTGGGGAATTATGCTCCACCACTTTGAAAGCTGAATACCCATAATATTATTTGGAATTTTCCTAAACAGAATTTTTTCTTTTCTCTCTCAATATTTATTATTCAATCATATTCATATAAGTATTGACTCATGGATATTTATTTTATACTTTTGGTTAAAATTCAGTAATATTTTATTTTCTGTTTTTGTTCAAATTGTTCCAACTTTGGCTATTGCGAGCTCTATCAGTTAGCTTCTATAACCCTTTGACATACTACCACCATGGTGGATCTTTTCACAATTTAAAAAAATTTTCAGGGTCTGGTCCCATAGCACAGTGATTAAGTGGTATATATATTGGGAGCCGGATCCCACATGGTCAACTGTGGCTCAAATCCCAGCCTTGGTGGCTTGGAAAACATGCCAGGCACGTGTGTGCACAAGCCCAATATCCTGACAGGGTGCAGAATGGAAGAAAAAGGATGCGGCATGACCACAACCCACTGGAGGTGCTTGCTCCCCTTCTATTTCTCTTCATCTCTCTTTTCTCTGGTGAGCGCATGTGCCCTCTGTCAATTAATTTTTTTTTTTCAGCACTTCCTTTCTGGTGCTTTCTGCTCCAGAGTTATTTATATTTTTCTTGTTCCCATCCTAGTCTCAGCCATTTCTCCAAGGAGCCCAGGTTTCACTTCTTGGAAAATGGTATTAGAAATTAAGCCTTAGACTTCAGGTGTGCTCACTGCAACTGGGAGGGTTGTTGCACCTAGGCCCTCAAAACAGACAGAACAATGAAACACATACATTATAAAATAAATATTTTCTATGTCACCACCTGCATCTAGATTAAGCTACACTTGAGTTTACAGAGATGTCTCTAACCCTACTCCACTGCCACGCAGATCATTCTCGCCTACATTCTCTGTTTATCTATAACTTCCCACACCAACACTGAATAAGAGCCTGGGAAGGACTGTTCCTTTGTATTTATTTCCATGGAACTTTATTTTTACTTCTACTTTATTAATTTAATTTACCTTGTACTATAATTAACTTATGTGTGGTTTACTCGATGGGACTGTAAACTCCTTGAAGGTAAGGATGATGTATTCAAATTACAGAATATTAGGATAAAAGGGACTTTAGAAATCTGGAGGGATATGGCTTTTCTGGACCCTTTAGGGATCTGAGCCTCAGTCCCCTCTGATGGATAGGTCAGAGGCCCTCCCACTATTCCTTTTTCTTGATGAGTGAGTGTAAATGTCACCAACATCTCACCACTGCTGCATGCTGCAATACACCCAGAAGCCACAAACAGGTAAGCAGACAATGAATGAACTTCTACGATGTTGGACAGATATAATAAATAACGAATTCATAAAATTGCATTCAACAAAAATCTGTGATAACTGTTGAGGATCACAAGAATGTAAGAATTACAACCCCTTTTGCCTCAAAACTCTCTTACAGGGTTCTGAAAAAGAAATTTTTTTTTTTCTGAAGAGTTTTTTGCTTTAGGGCACATGTGCTCTCCAGAAAGAGAGAGAGAGACAGAAAGGCAGAAAGCAGGAAATCACCCCCGGGGGGGGAAGGAGGACACACCGCAATCCCTTCTCCTCCATTCTCCTCTCAGGATCTTGGGCATGCATGCACACGTGCCCGGTGTGAGTTTAAGCCACTGGGTCCAGGACCTGAATTGCAGTCGACTACATGGGATTCTAGCAACATAGCCATTACACCATCTGCTGGTTCTGAAAATGGTTTTAAAATAAAAGCACGAAAAGGAAAAAGGAGCCCAAAAGAATATGTCAAACATTTTAAGACTCAGTTACACGAGAACAGAGGTCAACACTGGACAGGAGTAAGAGGTACTGAAGTGACAGGACAACGAGTCACTGGAAGGCCCAAGTAAAGGCCAGAAAGCTCAGGAACAGATTAAAATACTGGGTCGTCAGAACAGTCATGACGTATTTCCTGCTTTTCTATGCAAAAATGTATCATAACTTTTCTGACAACCCAATATTATTGTTCCTTGAAAGTGACTTGGAAAATCTAAGGGGTGGGCGCTAGACAGAGGTGCAGGAGTGAAAGGTTATGCTTTTGAGGTTGACTAAGATGGGAGGGTTCTAGGTTTACATGTGGAGACCTACCTGAGTACCATGGGCAGGTGTATGCCCATTGATTGGGACTAGCTGAAGCTGGAAGTGAACCTTGGCAATAAGACTCTCTTGGGGTGTTGTCTGTTTCTTTCTCTTGAACATGGAAGAAATAACTAAACAAACTTTAAGAAATATGTAAGAAGGTAAAGATTTAGAGAAACGTGAAACAGGAATTATCGGATTAAAAATTTTTACTGCCATCGGTACACATTTTTAGCAGTAGTTCTCAACTGGGGTGACCTTGTCTCCAGGGACATGTGTAATGTCTGGAGACCTGACTGTCAGAATTCAGGGGCAGTGGCAGACAAGCTGAAGAAGGAGTGCAGGGCAAGGGAGTGCTAATAAATATGTTCCTTTTTCATGTGATGGCATCTGAGTGAAAGCGAGCATGGGCTGAGTGCAAAGAAAAACCTATTTAAATCATCTAAAATTAGGTGGCTGTGGTGTCATCAGCATATTTTAACCAATCACTAGGGTATTTTGTGAGGAAAAATGATAAATGTAAGCATTTATTAAATAATCAAATGAACAGTGATTATAATGAAACATGATTATGTTCTAACCAATCAAATTAATATTTAGAGCATGACTACAGAGGTCGATAGTTTGTGCTTAGTCATAAGACGCAGGAGGAATCCTGTCATCTGAACGAGGTCTGTGTGCCTCTGAGGCTGCTAGCTCTTCCCCACAGAAGGGAAAACAAGCAAGGGCAATGGAGTAGCGTCAACCACTAACACACTCTGTGCTTTCACTCATAGGGCACCGCCAAGATGGAGGTTCCAGTTTTCTACGTGGGATCTCTAGGCCTTCAGAAGCAAGTATATAGTTTCTACTCAACAGAGAGTTCGGAATACTCGTTACGTACTGCAGCTCATTTTATCATCTGCCTCTTCCCTGCCACCTTCTTATCAGCTGGATTTCTGTATTTCTGAGGGTATTTGCCCAGCCTTCTCATCTTTTCCCAAGGTGGATAACCCAAAAGCATCAAGAAAATTTTAAGGGTTGTTTGTAGGACCTTTAAGTTTGCATTTAGAAAAGGGTGCGGGGCCAGCAGATGGCATAGCAGTTACATCATGGGACTCTGTCATGGCTGACTGCAGTTCGAGTACCAGACCTGGTGGCTTAAAAATCAAGCCAGGCTCATGTGTGCCCAAGATCCCAGGAGGAAAATGGAGGAAAGGAGATTCTGGTGAGGAGATTCTATCGCCCCTGGGGAGTGATTTCTAAAGAGAGAAAGAATATTAAGGGTCAAAACTAAGAAGAAATGAAGACATGAAGTGTAACCAGCTAGGCCATGATATATTTAATGCCAAATACTCCCAGACTTAGTATTTCCTTCTCTTGAAATAATCACAGCAAAATGGTGAGATACCATTTAGCAGGCCTTTGCCCCCACGTTGTACTGCATGTGACCAAATCACAAAAGAGAGGTGCAATGTCAATAGCACCACACAGTTTCTAAGATCTACAATGTCCTCAGCAATTACTTACTTTTTTTCCTCTAAGACGATACTATAATTTTTTTTTCAGTTTTGCTATAGGGTGCATGTACACGTGCTCACCAGAGAGAGACTCTCAGGGAAGGAAAGTGAGAAGTCACTCCCCAAGGAGGATGGCTATAAGAAACTCCCTTCTCTTCCAATTTCCCCTTGGGATTTTGGGCAGGCACACACACGTGTCCATCATGATTTTAAAGCTGCCAAGTCTAGGACTTGAACTGCTCAGTAGGCCATGTGGGATTAAGCACCTTAACCTTCATGCCACCAGCTAGCCCCTCCCTGATGCTTACAATTTTTTAAAAAATTAGGTTTTGGCCATAGGGTGAGAGCACTCACCAGAGAAACAGAGGTAGTTAAGAGGAAAAGTGAGAAATCCTCCTCAACTCCAGGGAGGATGGTCATACCACAATCCCTTCTCCACTCTCCTGGGATTTGGGGCACACATACACATGGGCCGAGCGTGACTGTCAAGCTGCCAGGTCTGGAACTTGAACTGTGATCAGACATGTGGGAGTCCAGCACATTGACTGCCATGCTACCTGCTGGCCCCCTATACTTAATGAATTTTACAAAATAATTTTTACCTTGATAACAGTCTTTGAAAATAAGTAAATAAAAATGTTTATAGTCCTTGAGCATTTGATTTGACTTCCTCAAGCATTTGATTTCATGTTAAGTGAACAAAGCTTAGTCAGGACTTACTGAAGGTAGATATGAACTAATTTAATTCATTTTATTTCAAGAATACAAAGGACCAAGCAGGAAGTGATGGAAATTTTGGGGTCTTCCAAAATTTCCTAGAAATTGTATTACAAAAAATCTATATGGATTAACTGATTTTTTGCACCCAAATAAACTCGTACTTTATCCCATTTTTTCCAGGGACTCCTGGAAGTCACCTCGTAGAGAAAGGCTAAGAGTTTGGGTTTAATCCTTAATGAAGGCAACCAGATTTAAGTCACTCAGATTAAATGAGAGGCCCAAACATGTGCATTGTCTGTGAGCAGTGACTGGCACCAAGGGTCTACCTCTAGGAGGAAACAACCATGGGCTGTTTGCTGATCAAGTCTCACTAAGGCACACCATGACCATCTAGCAGTTAAAGGCATAAGCTACACAGCTGGAGCACAATTCTGCTTCTGTTTATGAAAGTTGTTTTTTTTTTTAAACTCACTGAACTATCAAACAATTGATTTTTTGAAAATTTTAGAAAG